>NC_135774.1:1847816-2019557 GCF_028453695.1 Augochlora pura | reverse complement strand
TTTCGCGTATCACTGAAATAAGGATACCGTTTATACAACTAGATGCATTATTCTATACATTATTGGTTTTGAGAAACGCGAAAAATTCTGGGGTGTCCTATCATTTTGTCGAGCAGCGTACATCTGGCAGTGGACAACGCGAATACAGCGCTTCTTCGCGACGAGATATCAGCTAGTTGGCAAACCGGCGCGCGTTAATCTTGAACGTTAGTGCGCTATCGATCCCGCGCTCGTTGCAAGCTAATAAACGGAAACGTCGATTGTTTGTACGATCCGTAATAAATTCTGCCGCCTGTATATTAAATACATATCGCGTTGCTTGGCCAGGGACTCGACCGCGGCCCTCTCTGCCGGCCAGCGACCGGCCACCACCTCTCCTCCTCCTCCTCCTCCCCCCTCCCGCGCGCCCGTATCCCGCAATTCCAATTTCGAATCGATCTTCGGTAATTTTCAAAAATTCTCGAAAAACCATCGTCGAACTTCAATAAAGCCCTAGTAATTAATTTGTGATTATATCGTGAATGCCGGGTTGAATTCATGTTACGTTGCATGGCGCGATAGGAATGCAACCCGGGGCTCAACAAGCGCAATACGAAGTGCGTGATTTTGGAGAGACGCATAAACGATATTCCGATACCGTTTCATGCGATACTTTCCGGGGGGGGGCGGGGGGGAGGGCGATCGAATTGTTCCCGCGGGGGAAAATTGACAAGCGACATCGCCGCGGCTAAATAGCTGCCGGTTTTTTTTCTTTTTTTTCGCGACCGGACCGGGCCGCACGCCTGTAACGCGGTTGTATTAATTTTCACTCCGCGCGGCGGAACACGCGCGCAACGTTCGAACGCGCGCGCCAAACAATTTATCCGCCTATCGCGGAATCGGACGGAATTCGACTGACCAAGGACGACGGTTCGCGAGCTCCTGCAACGCTCGCGCAAAAATGCGCACCGAACGGGTGCTTCAACGAGATAAAACGATCTCTTAAACCTTTGCTATCGAACGACGACTCTGAGGCGTCGATGAAAATCGCTGTTTAATTCTTCCAAATAGCTCTTACATTATTAAATCGATTTAAATCTAAAAAGTTGTTAAATTAAAAGAGTTGTTAAATTAAAAGAGTTGTTAATTTAATATAAAAGTATAAATTAATAGGAATGTTATCGACGTCGTAGGCAAAGTTCGAGCAACTCGCGCGTCCTGCTAGCGGTTTGTAATTGAAGAAGCCGCAATGGATTTGGACAGCACACGGGTGTCGCAACGTTCCACGGTGTTACAAGCTTGTCGCAGTTAGTAATATTTGCCGGGGCTCGCGGATCGCCCGACACGTATTAAACATGACAGTATATCGCCGGTTCAAATATAGAAAGTGTTATACGGGGCCATCCGCGCGGCGGGCAAACGGAGTGCTAACGACATCGACATTTTATCCGCAAGACGTCGAGCAGTGCCGCGCCACCCCAACGCGGGGACGCAAGAAACCGGCGATCAAGCTGCGCCGTGTGGATGCTGTTATGAGCTGTTTTCCTAACCGATGGGAGACAGGTGGCGGCGAGAAGTGGACTTTAACAAATGGTCACTGCTCGGTAGCATGGGACGTGCCTACTTGAGATGCGGCGGGGCAGGATCTATGCCTTCCATTTCTCAACGGCGCTCCGCGGGGCAAACAATATACCCTAAACCAGCGATGTAAGAACTGTCGAGCCGGGGGGGGCCGAGAAGGACTCTCCCCGCGGCAAGTTGATCAAAGTCAAGGTACTTCCGGAGACCCTTGCCAAAACGCCTGACACCAATAATGCGTACAAAGCGCGGCGGCGGCTCTCTGTTGCCCGTCCCAACTGTTAATAGTTATGGTAAATTTAACGCCGGCCTGCTTGAGTTACGCTGATCCTCCTTAACCGTAAACGCCACTGCCCCTGCATCGATCATATCCACGTTCTCGCTCCGCCTCGTAATTATCTCTCAAGTTTCCTTCTTACTTTCAAAGTAGCATTCCAATTTTTCTGTTGCATACTACATGAAGTTGTCTTAAAAATTATAATCATGGTATAATTTATTATATTGATTATATTTATATATATAGATTTATTATATTGTCATTTTATGTAGAATCATTCTGGCGATGGAATATCAATTTTCTCGCACGCGTAAAAATTTATTACTGTAATAAATATATCAAACGGTAGCATAATTTAACCCCCAGCACTTTGGCGAGTCCGATCGTGACGAGAATTTCTAGCAATAATTAGTTCTGTTCTCTTATCAAGCCTTCCATTAATATTTAAACGTAGACACGCAGCAAATAGAAAGAAACGAATATCCAAATTATAGAAATTATTTTAATGGAAAAGTGTCTTGTGATGGAAAAATTTCTAATTATTGCAACCGCGAGGAGAAGAGCGATACGGTTAATTTCTTTCTCCCTTAGGAAATTATTGAGCAGAGTGCCGTGGAGCGACCGGCTGAAATTCGATCGAACCGCGACTTTTATTTGACAGGGGATTTGGATTCAAGGGGCCGGCGATGACGTCGAGAAGACAAGATATTTTGTTAAGCGATCGTTTCCCGGTGGTTTAGAGTTTACCGGGATATCGAGCGTAAACTGCCCGTAGGGACCTTGTTAGTTCAATTCGCCTGAACACCCTCTCTCTCTCCGCTGCGGGAGAAAACTGCCACCCCTGGCTGACCACCCCCCGGACACCGTTTATGTTGCTGTAAAAGGGACGTTTATGACAATATGCCCGCTACTGTGAATTGCCTCTGCTTAACTGCGCGGACCGATTCTTTCCCTGCTAATTTATTATTAACCCTCCGACCGCGACCTACCATTTTCACAGCGTAACCCTCGTGTGCCCGCTAATCCGGGGATTAGCGATCACGTGTGAACGCTTCCTGACAGTTCGTGACTTCCTGCCAGTCACTCGATGACGGTCAAAGATTTTCTGTGTCAGTGGCAGACGAATTTTTCTACGTTGGTATGCATTTTTTCTCGAATGGAAAAAATGAGGATAAATAAGTCGGGAGTAGCAATCATTGTAGTAAATTGATTAAGAGGGTGTAGATACGACGTTTTAGTCTTCCTAGCGTTCGCGCTGAAGAAATAATTATTTACGTGTTAATTATTTATGGTACGAGCATTTTATTAATTCTTTATCATTGTGTGAATTTGATACGAAAAGACATATTAAATCGTAGAAATAAAAAACAAATGCAGAGTCTATAAATTTATAACGAGAGTAGATAACACTAAATTGAATATATAGGAAAATAAAGAAAATCACAGAGTGCTAAAATTAATAAAGAAATAGCACAATCCCCGGTTAACGGAAACAATAAATTTCAATTTCACCTAATGATCCACGGTAATGAGTTAAAGGGATCTTGCGCAAAACAAATGAAACAGCAGCGGAGGAGGGAACAGCGGAAAGAGACCGAGATAAAAGAGGACAAAATCAGTGTCCACGCGCGAAGGGATGGAACGGTCAGAGTATTGTCAAGGTATTGTCCAGTCGGCTTCCAAAATAATCGTCAGGCGGAGCTAATGGTGTATGAAGCCCGATATCAAAATAACTCATCCGTGTCCGGCACGTGGTCACCGCGTCCGCAGCCTTTCTCTTCGCCGGTGACAGGAGGCCCGGTAAAGTTAAAAAATAGCGGCGTGAAAAACTCCTTTCTCCTGTCTATTGTCCTGCCGGCAGCGATAGACGACGGGCTGGTGTGCGTTCGTAGAAAAATCTTGGACGTTGCCGATAATCCGTTTCGGGCGGTTCTTTGTCCGCCGCAAAAGCGATAAACGCGAAGGGGTGAAGCTGTTCGGACGAATGTGCTCTTTTTTTTATGGACACGCGATACTTTCGTAGTTATATTGGACGATCTTCCCTAATTACTAGCTTGTCCTAGACTATTTTCCCAATTTTATTAGGCTGTTAAATAATTTTAAAATTAAGTAATATCATACACCAAGGATTGTTCTAGTGATGGCAAAAATTCTCTTCCAATGATATTTTAGTTTTAACCCTTTGCCGCCGCATATCTACTCTCAAAGCTATTTATTTCTCTTGATATTTTTATTTTCACATATAGAATTAAAATAATATATATTTAAATTTTAATAGAGAATTAATAATTTATAAATAATCTTAATACAATCGCAAAGGGTGAATGATTGCTGCTTGATCATGCTAGTAAATTCTTCAACATTTTTCCGAACAACATCAAGAGTTCTTTCTCAATAGTGTTTTAGTGTTAACAATGGCTATTCGTGTCAATTAATTTTTTCAGACAGTATCATTCCCGGAAAAATCATGGAATCGCGGTATCGAGCCGCGCGAGTGGTATAGCATCGAGAGCGCCGTTTCAGCAGCTTTTCGCTCGAGTCTAGCGTCTCTCATCATTGAGATTACCGTTCGAATAAATTGAAAACATCTCTCCGGAATCCATTGACACGGTGTATCGATTAATTCTGTACATAACCGGATCGTGTACCCGTATTAGCATTGAAAATGAAATTCGACGCCGGAAGCGATCGACGGAACGAAACGATTCTAAACAGGCGATCAACAGGTTTCTTTTCCGCAAAACAAATTCACCGTTAACGCGTTTAGAACAGACCGTCTTCGACGTCGCGAAGAAAAGCAAATTCGCGCGACGTCGCTGCCACAATAACCCCGTGACCCCGTCGCCAAGTCCCGTGAATATTTCATCGGCAGCTCTGTCAAATAATTGCCTACTTAATTAGTATTTAATATTATAATGTTTGCGCGCGTCTCTGGCGATTTTATGAAAACAAATTATTCAGGCTTTTTGCGAGCCGGAATTATCATATTACACGATCGTGTATGCAGACTTCCGAGTTGCGCCGTATTACGCTCGAAATTGGCCATCGGCCGTGCAAATAGCTACTTAATTCACCGATATTCAAGTGGATCGACGATTTCTTCCGTAATACAGAAAATATCGGCGGTAAAAACCGGCGAGCGAAAAAAGCGCGATTAATTCGCCGACACCGTGCTGAATGAGCCCGATCAAGTATAATTATAATGTCTCGAGCAGGAAACAGTAATATGCAAAACGAGATTAACCCTTTGCACCGCGACTTCTTTCGCAACGATCCTATGTCATTGATGATCATCGTTATAATTGCGCATTAATATTATTCGCATTACTTACACGTATTACCATTTTCATTCTGTCATCGATAGTTTCATTTCATCTGTCGCTAATAGTTTCATTCTATCGCTAATAGTTTCATTCTATCATCAATAGTTTCATTCTATCCCCGTTCGTTGTTATCCTATTACTATCTCATCTCTGTTTCCACTTCTCTATATTTTCGCGCACGCTACGAAAGTTACCGCAACGAAAAGTCCACCGCCCGGTTGACACAACGCGCGTAATCGCCTTTATTATCTGGCGACGGTTCCGCGCTCGAGAAACCGTGCGACGCGTGTTCAGGGTCCGAGGAGACCCCCCGGGCGGCCGCTCGAGGACTTTCTCCGGGTGCGAGAGGCGAGTCCCATATCGGGGCGATTATCAAACGAAGCTTGTCGATCGATCGGTCCGCGCGGTGCCTCGGTTACGTAACGGTTATCGGAAAAGCAAATTACCCTAAATAGTAACAGCCCCGGCTGGTGGCAATAGAGCGTATCGGACGAAACGAAGGATATAGCGTTGCAAAAGGCGGCAGCTAGGGGGGGGGGGGGGGGGGGGGGGGGGGGGGGGGGGGCCGGCCGGCGGAAGGGGCGCAGGCCGGTTTTCACCCTTTGCGAAGCCGGGCAAGTCGAAAGTAGGAACCGCGACTATGGGTGGAAGCTAAGTCTGTCCGTGTAATGGGGCATCGGCACGCGATTTCACCGACCACCGCCCCCGCCGTCGCGATTCTAACTTTCAACTTCGCTCGGAACCGCCCCACCACCCCCGAATCCGGCCCACCCCCTCCAGCCCTCGTCTCGCCTGGCGTGTGCCTCATCCCCGAAGGTACAGGGTGTTGCGCTGTGACTTATCGGCTCTAATTATTCGCCGGCAAGAAACGCCGGCCCCCGGAGAACCCGACGATCAGGCCTGCCACCCTTCGTAAAGTAGCTTTCCTCTCGACGCATCGCGCGCGCGCCCATTGTTTCGCCTGTCCACCGGGCTAATTCCCTTCGCTTTCGCTCCTCGAAATCTCCGATTTTCCAAATCTTCGACCCTCGGCTGCCTTCGGAAAATATCGGAACCGTCAGGTGAATTGCGACAAATCCGGAGAACTTAAAAGTTTCCGCCCTGGAAGCTGTCGTCTTTATCGGCGCAGGATTAAGAAATCTCCCGACGATCGAACGCGGGAACGTGGCGATTTCCCTGCGCCGAATTCGCGGCTGATGTTCCGAGCCGGTTCGTCCCGAGCGAGGAAATAAGCGAGCACCCAGTAGATCGAAGAAAAGTTTGGATCCCGTAGCGGCGGCACGAGGAAGGACTGCAGCCGTGCGATCGATCCTCGGCGAGTGTTCGAAGTTGGGCAAAGATTGAAGACAAGTGGCGAGGAACCGCGAGCGAAAACGCTGCGGCGTTGCTGCGCGGTGGCTCGATCGAGGAGAGAGAGAGAGAGAGAGAGAGAGACCGACACGGGGAATTAATAATGCAGGCATTAAGGTACACGCCAGTGCTCGATCCGACGCGGACAATACCACCGATACAATGCACGCAGCGAGACAGAGAGAGATAGATAGAGAGAGTGAGAGAGAGAGAGAGAGAGAGAGAGAGAGAGAAGGGGTGGAGCGAGGGTGCGACGGCTGAGACACGTGAATTTACAAACAGATATCGACGGGACAGGGGCGAACGTCCGAGTCTAAAGATATTTGAGTCGAATATAGAGCAACGCTTGCATTCTGCATCCCGGTTGTGCGGCATCGGATACACACCGATCGATCGCACGATCGATCCCCGGGATAGTTTCAAGACACGTCGCTGGCCGGAAACGCAGCGGGATTTCGTCTGTCTGGCAGATCGCCGACGCGGCCGGATCCGCGGTCGACCCTCTCTCTAAACAACGATTTTCAACGGACCCCGCTTTGGTGTGATAATTTTTCAATTTGGCCTCATGCGTTATTGACGTCAGCGTCGACGTGCACCGACATTAGCAGCCCTTTTGACGAGGAGTCTGAGTGGTCGTCGCACAAAACAATGCTAACCCCATGCCATCATTCAGCCTACGCGCAGCAACCACCCCTTCCCAGTCCCGGCCTCCTCCAGCCTGTCCTCTCTCTCTCTCTCTCCTCTCTCTCCACTCTCTCTCTCTCTCTCTCTCTCTCTCCATCCGCCGATGCCGCTGCTTTAACCCTACGGGAATAAGGAGAGTCGCAATGTAAGCAACACACAACACGTTGTGTGCACCCATGTTTTTTACATTAGCCAGACGATACTTGCCCCAGAGTATGAGAGAGGCTGCCGGTGTGGAATGTCTATGGAGCCGAGGCCGTGCGTCTGTGTTTGCGAAACCCCGATGTGTTAGCCCGCCGCGAGTTCCCTAGCTCTTAGTAACCTTCTGCGTTTCCCTGATCCCCTGCGACCCTATTGCGCCCGGCCAGCCACCGACACGCAGCCATTGCGCGCGCCCCCCGCCGACTTTCCCTCGTTTCCACCGACGCTTTTCCGGACCATGCTCCTAGGACCTCATGCTACGTTGTGCACTTTTCGGCTGGCCCGGCCGACCGCCATACGTGCCCCCGCATCTATCAGAACGGCACCCTAAAATCTTGTATAGAGCTGCGTCGCAGTGGTTCGTTTCGATTGCTCGCATTTTCCTTTGCCGCGCGGTCCGATTTTTCTTTCATTACTGGGGCAAGTAAGCTCGATTTCGTATTTTATAAGCGACTGTATTAATGCATGGAGAATAGTAGAAATTGTTCTATGGTAAATTGGGAATTTTAGTATATGGAATTCGCAGGTCTTTTTACTGTTTACGATTGCAGGGACGATTTTCTAAAGTTTTACAAGCTCCTAGTTTGATACTCTATGAAGAAATTATACGAGGATTTTATTCATAGGAAAAAGTCGCGTGTAAGAAGAATGAATAATTTCCTACGTACTTTAATTGCATAATTTACTTTAATTTTCCAAGAAAGATAATTGTGACAGACTTGACTCAGATCTGCAAATTCTGCAAAACAGATGCTGTACCCTCTTGTACTATACTTTTCATACAAGATTTTCTATAATGAACTATCACAACGAAAATATTTTATTTAATCAAATTAAAAAAATTTGAAAACAGAAAAGAGTTATTTAAGAGATAAATTTCTCTTTTTAAAAAGAAATTTAAATCGTGTCGAACATTTTGAACCTTTTTGCAGGTTCTAATCAATTTCAGAAAATATATTAAGAAACGTGACGCGATTTGTTGTTCTACAGAGTGTAGCTGGATGTGGAATCCCGATTTTTGGAGCACCCGGTACAGGGACAATCGCATAGACACAGAGCGGACGTAGAGCGGCGATAGAGACGGAGATGAATGGGGTGAAGTGGAGGAGGTCGACGTTGATACGGCGAAGGAGGAAGCGTCGGAGCGGCGGCAGGGTTGAAAAGGGGTTAGGAAACGAGAGGCGGGGGTGTGGGTAGTTCCGTGGAACAAGCAGTCGTTTGTCGTCGGACAGATAAACAACGTCGTTATTGTAAATGCATTGGATCAACATGCTGCGGGGCTTCATTGGCGGCTTTTCTTCGCGGGCAACTAGAGCCGGTGCAGTTGGCGATGATGGTTGGCGGTGGTGGTGTAGCGAGAGAGAGAGAGAGAGAGAGAGAGAGAGAGAGGCGCCGGTTGTTTACGGGATCGATAGTCGGATCGATTCGATCGTATCGGGCCGCGCGACCCTTCCCCCCTCGGGCGGAGCGAAACAATCGTTGTAACGTGTTCCGTCGGTCTCTACGAGCCGGCTCTCTCTCTCTCTCCTCTCCTCTCTCTCCTCTCTCGTTTCTCTCTTTCGATATCGTCGCTGTACCCCGAAGACCTCTCTGTCTTCCTCTTTGTCTTTTTCTCTGCACCACCCCACCGACGCGATGGATCCAGGAGAACGTACAGAGAATAACAAGGCGGATCACGTGACGGCCAGGTAGAAAATGCGCCGGGATCAGCCGACGTCGACGCCGACGCCGGGCGTCGCTGAGAGAGCCGTACAAAATATTTGTTCCAGTATATCGTATATAACCCGGCTCCTCCGCGTATCCCCACTGTTTTTCCATTACACCCACGAGGCAAACGTGGTCGCCGCGAGTCGGAACGTCTGTAAATCATCGGAAACGAATCGAAAATACGCCGGGTGATCGTTAACGGCCCGCGCCGAACGGTTCCACCGTCGTTGTACCCGCCCGCGCGCGCGTCCATCGATCGCGGGGGATGCTTCCGCGCGTGCATTTTTCGCGGACCTATATGCCCCCCCGCACCCGTGTCGGGCGCAGACGAGATCCGCGAGCAAGTCGCCGAAGGGGTGAATCTAGAACGCGGTGTGGGGGTAAAAGCAGCGCTGGTGGACACGCGCGCCGTCCGCGCGAGGGCTTTGCTCTTCCTCGGCTGTGAACCCGAAGAAACCGCTCGATATCGCTGTAATTGAAGGCTGCGTTTTGCGCTCAGGAATAATGGAGAAATTATTTGTCTCCGATATGCCGATGCCGTATTATTCCGGCCGATGCTTCGGACGCGTATGTGGGTGACACTGTTCCCTATTAGAAAGAAGTCTCCCGGCTGATAATACCTCGTTACGCCGGCTATAGCCACGGTCGGCGATGAAACCGTGCTCCGGCGAATCCCGGCCCTCGATCGAATTGTTTCTATTTTCTTGCTTTCTGCGCTGAGCTATTTTATGTAATTATTAGACTACGCTCTTTGATATAGCGTAGAAATTGTGCTCGAATCTCGAGTCTTTAGAATTTCGAGAATTCTCAAGTCTCAAACATTTCTCAAACATATTAATAATTATCAAGTTTGACAAAATTCACGGACTTCCTAAAATTTTTCACGAGGATCCCGATTACAGCGACGTAAAATTCAATCTTTTCCCTTTAATTTAAAAAAAATAAAACGTGGCTAGGATTTTTTCTCGCAAAGTTACAGCACTTTGAAATTAACCTCACATTTGGTCAGTCATAGCTATTTCTCGTCAAAAATTGTTGACAAAATTGTTTTGACATAACCTGACATAATCTTGTCAAAATAGTAAGTTAATGTTATATCAAAACGTTCATACGTAACGCATATAAATCAACTATGTACAACAAATACAGTCAATTGATTTCAAATCAAAAAGATTGCATCGAAAAGAAGGACGGAACTTATGGGACACCCTAATAATAATCGACCATGAAAGACCATAGAGTATTACAAAGTACACCGCATTATTACTGAAATTGACTTCCAATGGCGCGATACCGCAGTCGGAACAAAGTGCTAAAGATCGCGGTGGATGCGCGGAGGAGTGCGAAGGAAGGGCACCTGGCGAAGGTGAGACCAGTCGATGGGGGACACATTAGATGCTGCCATGACGGACTGTACGGTGACCATGAAAGACCCGACGCCTGCTGTTTGTTCCCCGCTTTATCTCGAACGTAAACGCCGCTCGGAATATATAGAAGGCAACGGTGTGGAGGAAAGGAAGAGACAGACAGATAGGTGGACGGTCCTACCTGGTTGCGAGCAGAAAGAGACAAGTATAAAAAGAGATAGAGAGAGAGAGGGGGGAGAGAGGAACGGCGACAGCCTGGCCACGCAAAGACCCGGTCGGAGGAAAAAGGAAAAAGGAAAATAGAAGGTCGGACGGACGGACACTGGATAAACAAGGGGCAATAGAGATAAACAGAGAATATTGCGAGGAATATGCGCAAACACGAAACTCTCATTCTTCCTCACCCTCCCCTTTTTTCGCCGACACTCTCTCTCCCCTCCCCTCTCTCTCTCGCCCGCTCGAACCTCCTCCACGGTTCTCCCCTTTGTCCCTCTTTTTCGCGTGTCCCCCATTTCGCTTTCGTTTGTTCCGCGAAACGCGTGTTCTCTTTCCCTGACCTTCGTCGCTCGTTTTGCCGTCCACTTTTTCAGCCGTCCTCGCTCCCTCCATTTCTCTCTCTCTCTCTCTCTCTCTCTTTCACTCTCGGTCTCTCCTCTCTTTCGATTCGCACTTACCCGCTCCAACGCGCCCCTCCCGGCCCTCGGGCTTAATTTATGCCCCGAGATGTTTCGTTAAGGATTTTCTGTACGATTCCACACACAGAGGCCTATCCGGGCCTCGGAGAATTAACTACTTAACGCGCGGGACCGTGTTGCTCCCGTTTCACGCGGCCGCTACAAATGGATTTATAAAGCACTCGCGCGGGCCGCGCGTGTGACCGCGAATAAAGTAGCTTCGTGATGGATGCAATCAAAAGCGATGTGTATTTCCACGGCGCGCCGGGGCCCGCCGGTCAGTTCGAGAGACTCCCGGTATATTTTTAACCCTTCGCCGTGCTACGTGGAATTAATGAAATGATTAAGTTTAAGACACGACGGCGCGAAGACAGCGAGCAAAGCTGCTCGGTTTTTTCGTCCGCGGGGGATTCTTTAAAGCGGAGAGCGCCAGATTTTTTCGGCCGGCTGTCGCCGATATCTCCGCGCGCGATGATTGATGTTTCGCGGGCTCTCTTCAATTAGCGGGACTCTTCGGCGAGGGGGGCGGCGGCCGGGATTCTTCCGATTCGATTACGGGGGCGTTCATTAGGCCGATGAATTTAAAAAATACACAAACACCATCAGTCACGCCGCTTCTTTTCCCGGCGCGGAATAAATTCCCTCTTCCCGCCCGTTAAGAACACCCTCCCCGGTCTCTTCGCCTCATTCCCTCTCGGCGTCGACGTTAATGTTCTCGATATCCGGATGAAAAATCGTCGAGGGTTTTCGAAAGTTGCGAACGGTGCGCTTGAATGTGTATATGTGTGTGCACGGATGGCCAGTGTGCGAAGGTGTGTCCGAAAAATTCGCGGCGCTCCCGGGGTCAGGTTCTCCGAGTGCCGATACGCACGGGGGTGAGACACGAAACGGAATGAATGCAGACGGGACAGGTAAGGTATTTGACGGTCTATGGTACCGGGGGCACGTCGAGGGCAGACTATATAATTTCCCTTGAGGGAGATCGGGATGGGCGATACCGGGGGTCGGAAAGGGGTATAGCGAGAACGGGGCGGCGCGCGGAGGCATGGATGGGTGGCCGAAGGGAGATCAGCGTGTTTTCCAGGTGGGGAGGTGTGCTGTGCTCATCCGCGAGCCCATCAACGCAACCATCCTCCGACAATCGATTATTATCTTTCCAATTTGCATAGCAACCGAGCTCTTGTTCAAATCTGCACCCTCTCCCCCCCCCCCCCCCCCTGTTTCGACCCCTTTGGCAACCCCTTGCAAATCCTACTTCGCCGCGGCTCCTCGTCCGTTCGGCCGAGTTCGTTTCTGTTACGAGGCCCTCTCTTTTTTTTTTCACTGTCGACGATCTTCCGTCGTCTTGCGAAAACGCCGCTCGCAATCTGGATGTCTACCGAATCCACCGTAATTTCGTCGCTCGAGCAGATGCAACGTGTCTGGTAAACGAAATCAACCTTTCGCTTCCAGCAGTTTACAGTGCAATTCTCTCGGAGTATTTTTGTGTAATTCACAGCTTGAATTTATTTTAGGTTCGAGGCTATGGCGTGTCGATTTGTGCCATAGTGTTCCGTGGACGATATAGGGTGACCTGATAAATTGTAATGACCTGTCTAAATAAATTGATATTTTTCATTCTTCTAAAGCAATACAAGTTGGTAAATTAAAATTAACAATGAGGTGATCTGACTAATGAAAGGATGCATAAGCTGTATATTTGTTCCAATAATCGCTATTTAGTTATTCCTGATCTCCGAACATAATTTCAGCATTCTTGAAAATACAAGATTTAACGAACCATACATCCAACGACCAATAACAGAGTAGTTGATACAATTGATAAATTTTTCGAAAATGACATCTGAAAACCATCTGTACAAATGTGAAAGTGAAACAAGAGTACGATAATGTTTTCACGTAACAGAGGAAATATACAGACCACCCTATAGAATCCATCCGGCATAGAACGCGAGAAGTCAGGTGTCCAAGCGGAGAGCTGAGATTGTTGCAGGTATCTGCATAATTGATCCAGCCGGGCTAAATATTTTGGGAACAGTCTGCGTGAAAGATGCGACATGGCGCATGCCTGTGACCTTACCTCGTGAAAGATTCACGGGGCCAGAACCGCTTCTAATAAGCTTCCCGTGTTATCGGCGCGTTTAATTATTAACCGCATACATTCGTTAATACGACCGTTTTGGACGGGATTCTTTATAAACGATCCGCGACACGAAACAGGAAACTCCGCCGTGGAAATAGTAACGTCCGGTTGGTCGCCTCTCATATTTAATCGGGGCTTCGCTCCAGAAAAGTAAACAGTTCACAGCTCGCCCACTCTTCCGTGCATTTGTTTCGAGTTTCCCGCGGAAACAGGGACACGGTTTTGCGGGGAAAAAGTTGTGCGAGAGAAGAGAGTATGGGGGGGAGGAGAAAAAAAGAGTCTTAAGCCCCCCGCATAGCAAACTAGCTGACAACTTTGGCTTTCCGGGATCTTTTCTTTCAGCCGCCCTTGAGGAATGGACGCGTCACGGTGGTGGTGGTGGGTGGGTGGGTGGCGCGAAGAAAAGGAGGGCGAGAACACCCCTCCTTTATAAAATCTTTGACGCGTCGCGCGGCGAGAGCCACCGGCGTTGCCAGTCATTAATAACTTTTAGGTGGCAGATTTTGCGCGTATTAATCCACCATATTATACCGCGGGCCTTGCAGCCGTCCTCCGCCATCCGTCCCCTTCCTTTCCCGACGACGCCGCTCCTCCCACCCCTCCTCCCTATATCCGCGAGGGCGACCGGATAGCTGAGTCGACGTCTCCTTAATGAAAAATCTGAATCCCGGAGCCCGCCTTTTCTTTCACCCACTATTCTCCACGGATTCTCGATCCCGGCGCTAATGGTAATGACCGCCGCGGAATCGCGCGACCGTCCCCTGAAAAACTGTTAAACCTCGGCCCGTTTCCGTCTCCTCATCCTCATCCTCCTCCTCCTCCTCCATCTCCCTCTTCCCTAGCCAGACCGATTCGCGACGAGAGAACAAAGACGCAAGGCACCAGCCGGAATAAATCGAATCCTTTTGCGAAACAGCTGCCGAATTCGGCCTTTCGAGCTATTCCAAGCTATTCTAATAATGTCCAAAGAAAATCACCCCTTTCGAAGATCTTATCGATTTCAACGCGACTCTGTCGATCTGCTTTTGGGCGCTCATCAAATAATCAAGTCTTATCTGCCGCAAATAAATCTGGCTATCTGGGTCCGGGCGAGGTCCTGCGTGATCCTTCTGCTGAATAAAGCAGAGACGGTGCTCTCGGATGCACATTTTTCTGCCGTGGACGATCTTATTCCGGAATAATATTATCTGGACAATTTTTGACTTTAACGGCTCCTGTTATATCGAGCCTGTAATAGAATATCAGAGAAAACCGCGGTCAGTGCATACGTATCAACTGGCACTGTCACGACAGTCCTACGTGTCTCGCATAATTTTTTTTAAATAATATTCGTGAACTATGCTTGCGACATGTTGAGACAATAATTCTTAAATCTCTGTCTAGTTTCGAACCGAGCACTCGATATCGTTGCCAACCATTGTCTCAGCGTAGCCGACGAGTGTAAAGCTGGCAGGCACAGGCGTAATGCAAGTATTTACTCGACCTCGTAACTACGACTTTTCTCATCCCAGGTTCGAGGAGGTAATGCGCTCGCGTGGCAAATTAACGTACGTCTGAGGAATGAACCGACTCCATTCCGACTGGTATTGCCATCCTCCGCGTCGACGGTTCCAGAGAGACAGGTGGGGACACTCTTTCTCCCTCAGGTCTTGCTCGAGAGAGCAAACGAGAGATAGATAGAGAAGACGAGAGAGAAAGAGATAGATAGAGAAAGAGAGAGGTAGATAGAGAGAAAGAGAGAGATAGAGAGGCGGGTATATTGTCGAGCGACGGTAGACTGAGCAAATTTCGTGTACAATTAGAAGGCTTTTGTAGAAGCTAAACTGCTAATAGCCGGCGCGAAGGGGGGCACAGTGTCTCCGCTACCCTCAGTCAGGCCGCGTCTCGTGCACCTCATTTCGCGTGACAGTCGCGCGCTCCTCGTATCCGACTGCCGACTTCTTCTCGTTCTCGCGCCCTCCTCGTTTCTCAACCCTTCCCCGGCTCGGAAATCCAGCCTGTCCTCTCTCTCTCTCTCTCTCTCCCCTCTACCAATTCCGGCCAGGATCCTAGGTGCCGGAGCGTGGCACCATGGTACCTCGGATCCGAGGCGCGAGAATTCGTCTCTCGTTGCCTCTCGCGTCGCGAGACTTATTGTGGATTATAAACTAGGATTGTTTTCATTAAACCGGGCCGTTCCGCGTTCCGCCGCCGCCGCCGCTCCGTTTCACAAGGACCGTGTGCAGCTCATTGGGTGTCTAAGGACTCCTGCCGACACCTCGCCGCCAGTACATACGACCCCACCCGTATAATCGTCCTCCGCGACTTCGCGTATTTTTTACGTCGCGCCGGATTCCTCTCTCTCCGCCCCGGCCAAATTAAACTCCCCGGCCTGCCATCCCGATAACAGCCGAGAGAATTTAAACGGTAATTGGCGCCTTCTCGCCTTCTCACTTTCTTGCCACCGTTCCCGGCGATGTTTTCATAGAGCGAAGTGGCGCGCTGGCTCGTGATACAGAGGCGCGACGATAATGGAGGAACGCGCGCGGGACAGCGTGGACGCTGGGGAAGGCGTGCGACGATAACTGGGCTAATGTGCAATAATGAACACGGTTGCTTATCAAATGGCCCTGACGGGCCTCTTCCTGCCGCTTCCTTAACTCACGCCGGTTTTCTTTCATGAACCGCGAAACGCGGCTCTCGTAACTGCTGGTAATGGCGGGGGGGGGGGGGGGGGGGGGGGGGCGGGCGAGGGGAGGACGCGGTCGCCGCCTGATTATTTCACGTTCCATTTCGCCGATCCGCCTGGCCGAGAGACACCGGGGAACAGGCGAATAAACTGTGCGCGCCGCCGGTCAACGAGCTCGATAAGGAACGCGAGAATCGAACGGGATTCGCGTTTCCCCCGGTTTCGCTTCGATTAAACGCTGTCGACAGCTACCACCGTTTCTGCGAATATCCGTCGAACTGTAGAAAGCACGGTGTGTCTTTTAATCGGTCGCTTCGATGCCTTTCCCGCTCGCGCGTGGGAACTGTTATGCGAAACGATAAAAGATTCTACCCAAGTATGCTACTCTACGGCCAGGTATACACCTTCCACGACGAAAGTGGATCAGCGAGGAGTTCGGAAAACCGTTCATTCAAGCATTAGATGTTTACATATGCGGTAGCTTAACCCTTTCGTTACGGTGGTCACAATTGAGATTCTCTTATAAATACATTTTTTTAAAGCGCTACTCAACAACTTGGTTGTATAATATGAGAAACATGAAAAAGAGTATATTTTATACATATTTAATTTTTTATATATTTACAGATTTCGTTGCTATTATAAATAAAAATAAATAGATAACTACAAATAAATGTAAATATATAAATTAATATATGTCGGATATATCGTACACACGCGTCGTTGTATGGATGCCGGATATGTCCGGTAGTCGCAATGAAAGGGTTAAAAGTAAATTGGATAAGAAATATTCTACTGTAAAACTTCTTTCGTAATATTAATAGGTATTCTATACATAGAGTTCTTTGCATCCAGTGTTATCAGATTTTTAATCCTGTATAAGACTTACCGACTTATAAGATATTTTACTTTTATCATTAACTGTTTAATTAACGCATCGATTTTCCACGACTGGAGTATTTGCCCATCTATAGAAATAAATAAATAGATTCGATAGCGTACTACTTAACTGGTAGCAGTTTCTCGGCGGACAATTAGCGCAGAATGTCCCCGGCCTCCCCGTAGACGCGTTGAAAAATGTTTGAACCGATTCCAACGACGCGCGAGTAGAGAATCGTTTGCAAATTATTGTCGGATGTTCCGCCTAATTGCGGCGTGAAAATAAATAGCCACGTCGCGGCGGTCGGTGCCGGGGCGCGATACTCGTCGAACGAAATACGCCGGTTATTGGTTCGCTGTGTGTACGCGCGCTCGCGCGCGCGGTTCATGTAAGATCCGCGCCGTGTACGCGCATGTAAGGGTACGTGCACACGTCTCTCTCTCTCTCTCTCTCTCTCTCTATACTAGCGTACATGCACATGCACTATGCATATGGAGAGTTCCTCGTGCTAAGAATAGGTAACATACAGACGGTCAGATATAGCTAGGACTTTGTGCCTATAAGCGAGCAGGTCATTGGCATTAGGGGTTGGGAAGGGTGTGCATTTGCACGACGTGTGTACTCGTACACGATTTAGTTCTCCGTGGCCGGTCGCTTTCCGATACTGGTCGGCCGCGCGTATCGGCCGCGTTTTGTGTTCCAATTGGAGTGGAGTCACGGCGCCAGATAGGGAACAGATAAAAATGGAAAAAAAAAGAAGAAACAACCGCGTCCGTCGTGTTGTAGCCCCGTGTGTACGTTTCACCGCGGAGATAGATAGAACACGCTTCGCGAGAGGGACAGGGAGAGAAAGAGAGAGAGAGAGAGAGAGAGAGAGAGAGAGAGAGAGGGGGAGAAGAGAAACACAGATAGCTAGACGAGTTTGGACGGCAGCGAAAGTTCCCAGATGATTGGTCGTGGGAAATATCGCGGTTAGGAGGCGACTGATAAAGTGGATCGATGAGTCGATCCGGAACCCACGAATATTTCCTTGCCGGTGCGCGAATTTTACGCCGGTATAAATAGACCGAAGTTTCGCGGGAACCTGAATGGCCAGGGCGCATACGATTAGAGTGAACGAATCGGGGAATCCGGAAGCGGCGCTCTCTAAGCGACGCTTAATCCTTCGGACCGATCGATGCGAATACCCAAGCCTCGACGATTATTTCCACGGAATTCAATCTTCGGAAAAACTCTCCCACTATCTTCCATACAAAACAATCGTACGAGTCACATAATTGTCGAAGCTGTCGCAACGAAAATAGCAGGAGAAAATAAAAGACGTCTAAATAAATTCAGTGACGTAATTCGAACAAAGCAACACATGGCAAACACCTTTGGTGGCCGGCGGGTTTCGTGTCGAGAAAAGAAACAGATGTCTATCCCGCAACTATCAATTAATGCAGACAACTTGAATTCCGTCGGAGATACTCTGTTCGTACGCGACGGCTGACACTATTTTTTTATGAGATTTAGCATTGCAGTCGCCGCGTGTACGGGCAGGCTAAATTTTACAAGAAGCTCTAGCATGCAGGAAGCTTGTAGAGGCAAACTAATCTAAACTTTACAGTTTCAGTAAATAGCTTTGAAGTCGTGAGAATTTTTCAGGTTGCGACGTGGCAGCGGATCGCGATCGAGAACAAGTGAGAGAAAGAGAGAGAGAGAGAGAGAGAGAGAGAGAGAGAGAGAGAAGGAGAAAGGGAGCGCGCGTGGGAGGGAGCTGGGTTTATTCTGGTGGACAGACGTTATTATTAATTATCGCGGGGCCATATTTTTCCTGCAATAGGAATAACAAAGGCGTCGCTAACAAGACGCTCGTGCAAAGCAAACACGTCCGCGCGCGCTGCCAGAGG
This sequence comes from Augochlora pura, assembly GCF_028453695.1. NCBI lineage: Eukaryota > Metazoa > Arthropoda > Insecta > Hymenoptera > Halictidae > Augochlora > Augochlora pura. The sequence continues at coordinate 2,000,834 of NC_135774.1, read as the reverse complement.
CCGAAGGAGCGAGCCGTCGGAGTGGCGTGGACAGAGGAACGGTGACAAACAAGTCGTTCCTTCCTGAGATCGGTGTAAAGCAACAGTCGAACGGAGCCGTTTGATACGAGTTTACGATATCAGGCACGTCGAGTCCGCCGATCGATACGACCGTTCATACGCTGGAATTAGAATGGTTTAGATGGCGATGCGAGAGAGAGAGAGAGAGAGAGAGAGAGAGCTAGAGAGAGAGCGAGAGAAAGAGAGAGCGGGCTGCCGGCCCCGGCGCCGGACGAATCGACCGATATTTTATCTCGTTCCTTTTTGCAGCACCGGCCCGGGGTCGCGAATTTGTTACTCGAGCGATTCCGGCGATTTTAATTGTTTGATTATTAACGCCCGCGATCGGTAATATAAAGCGCGGGCAACGCCAGTAAATTATCAAAAATTGCCATTGCGGCCGCGGACCCGGGGCACCCCCACCACCACCACCGCCCTCCGCGCCAGCCCGATCGCCGGATATAAATTCTCACGCAATTTTGATACGGCCGAGATGAATATTCCACCGGGTGGCGCGCGCCCCGCGCGGGATCATCGATGATAATCAAAATTTTAAAAGGGCGCAAATTAATTGATTGTAACGCGGCCGCGTCAAAGGTTAATGCTAGCGCGGCCGCGTTGCGCGCGTGCGGTCCGACGTGTAACGCGGCGCGGCGGACTTCGGACGCGAGCAACGCGCGGAATTCATCATTATTGGGCGCGCAGGTATGTCGAATATATCCACCCGTATCGCAGATTAAATACACCGGGACCGCGCGGCCGTGGACCCGGCGACGGATATATTATTTTCATTCGTTCGGAAGAATGGCCGGCCAACGATCGCGTTACATCATTAAAAATGAGCGCCGTTCCTTTGATCCCGGCGCGTTCTTAAAACACCGTGCTTGCACGCGACGTCACTCGGATCGCATGGACGCACACGCGCGCGGCCCCCCGCCCCCTACCCCGCGCGACGCCGCCCCCCGTTTTTCTTTCTCCACTTCAGTCGGGGAACAGATCGGACGGTCGACAGATTATTTACTTTGTGTTTCGCCGGCGACGTCTAACCGAATTTTAATTAATACCAAATGAAGCGGTGTTGGCTTACTCTGACGAAACACGCCGCTAAATATCGTCGCGGGAAGAGCTCGGATACGTGTCTGCTTATTTTCCGACCAAAAGTGACCACAAGTTTCATTGAAATGTTTTGCCGGGGAAAATTGTCAGAGATATTTCGTGTACAGTACGCGGTGGCTCGAGCGAGTAGAAACGGCTAGTCATGATCAGACACGGCCGAGATCCGGATCACGGTTTACCTGCTGTTATTGAGCCGTTGCTTCGCGCTTTAAATTTCAAAGAATTTCCTGCTAAATGGTAGCAATTTAAAGAAACGTCTTCGCCGACATAACAATGCAGTGTTAACTTAATTTATACTAACTTTATAATTGATCTTACATGTCTTTTTTCTTCACATTTCGCCGCGCATAAATTACGGTCCAAGGCGGCAGTCAAAATCGCGGAGAGCGTCGCTTCGCCGCGACGCTAACCCATTCAATTAACGAAGCGATGAGCCGTAGGGTGTCGGGATCGGGGTCGTTCGCGAGATAATCAGATCCCTTTATCGCGAACCGCGGGCATCGTCCGGCGCGTAACGCGGCTCATAAACGCTCCAGAATACTGCGAGCGGAACGATCCACGGTCCAGGCCGGTCGATTTTCGAGGCGGCTCTCGGCCGGAGCGTCAGGGCTAATTGCGCCACTTGTCATTGCCCGAAGATTTTATCCGGCCTGTAAAGTCGCGAGGATATGGTCCCCGGTGCCTGGAGGTGGAGGAGGCGGAGGCGCGCACGTAATAACAGTAAAACGGTTGTATCGCGTCAACCGATCGGCCGATCCTGAGGTACGCGTCTCCTTAGACGCGTGGGCGGTCACCTTCACCTAAGTGCAAAATCCGTAGATACCGCGACGAAAGGAAGAGGCTCCCTCTCCCCGCCCTTCTTCTCTCTGTGTGTGTATGTGTGTGTGTGTGTGTTGCCGTAGAGGAAAGGTGCGAGGGCATAAAATAGCCGTGGGCCGGCGCGGCGTTATCGAAACACGCAATGCCACGGATTACGAGGAAATATAGTGTGCACGGGTTCAGATACACGCTCGTACGTCCGAGACCGGGCTGAGCCGAGCGTAGTATATACACCCCGGCCAAGAGGATGCCCGCAAATTGCTACCGCGAAATCTGGATAAAACCGAGAGAGGAGCTGCCAGGCCGCGAAAGAACGGACGGCTTCGATCGAGGCGGCTCAAGCCGACCGGAAATCGTGCGCGAGAACTTCTACGCTCGGTTCGGATAACAGAGCTCGCGCCGCGGAACAGAGCCGCGAATTTTACCCGGGGAATCGAGCGCACCGTTTCGATAGACAATTTTTGGCAATTGACTATTATAAATGTATATTTAGTATTTAAATTTAATATTTAAAAAATGATGACGTTGATATTAAATTTAATATTCAAATGTACATTCAGTATTTAAATTTAATATTTAAAAAATGATGACGTTGATATTAAATTTAATATTCAAATGTATATTTGGTATTTAAATTTAATATGTAAAAAATGATGTAGTGAAATGGGAGCTTTTACTTCAATAATTAGCGTCGCTAATTCAACGAGATTGTGTACCATTTTATTTTGCATTGATCGGCGAACAAAGTGGACGATGCTCGGGCAAAGGGGCTAGTCGATATCGACGAGCCTGGCTAAGATGATTGCTAAACTGTCGCGACTGAAAGAGTAACTAAGGAACTCCATTCATTCCTCGCAGAGTGTAAAGCAGCGCTAATTCTTGGAACAGTCTTCCAGTTCTCCTACAAAGGGCTTGTTCTAGCCCTTGGGCTAGCTGCTACGTTAATCGATCACCGTTTAGAGTAGCTATTTATGTCAGTAGACCACGAAACCTAGTGGAAATATAGCAAAGGGTTAGAGGAAGGGATATATTTTTGAAGAGCGTAAAGATGCAATAATTTTTCGAATGCAAAGGGTTTTACACGCGTCCACGTTAATCGATCTTTGCTTGGTGCTAGGTTGACCCAGTGAGAATAGGATTGGCGAAAGGATCGACGTTAGGATTGGTCGGAAAGGTCGCGGGTTGCTCGCGAGAGCGTGGGCGATCAGCGGCAACGGGCGAACGTGTTAAAGCGTGGCCGGAGCGCAAAGGGCGCGATTAATCATGTATCAACGCGTAATGACGGGACGCACGCGTCGAGCAAAGGGCCGCCGGTACGAATGAGTTTCGTTTAAACGGCGTTATCGGGGGCTGAACACTGGCCGGCCGGCTACTTTTCCACCCCCGTTGCGGCACGGGCGACGTGCGTGCCACCCGCCGTCAGATATTAGCCCGCGCGCGCGCGCAACACGCTAGAAAATACGGCTCGCGTTACGCGAGCGTCCGTTTGCATTTCACGTAAGTGCGCATGCAAGTACGAATAAACAATGGCCAATACACGGGCAAGATCGCGTGTCCCGCGAGGCCGTGGGCTCGCCCTATCCGCATCCCCCAAGCGACTACGGCAACCGAGATAGAAACAGAGAGAAATACAAAGAGAGAGAGAGAGAGAGAGAGAGGGGCAGGAGGAAGGAGAGCGAAAGAGAGAGGAGAAACGCCGCGCTGGTTATCGATGTAACGCGTGCGTCGCGGACTTTCACGCTCGGCCAGCTCCGCGAATTCGCAGCTTGTCGTATTGCGAGCGATCGAACCGGATTCTTAAGCCCTGACCACACCAAACAATCCTTCCTCGATCACTTCCTCGCAGTGGATCTCGCCTGAGAACCTCCCTGATACTTTGCAACGCTCGATGCATTCGTCACCTTTATTTATTTAACCACCTGGCTGCGTCAATTTATTTTGAAGATCAATTTTGTTATTTCATCGATCACGATGGGTATAGTTTTGTAGACAGTTGTTCTAGAATTAGCCTAAATTGTCTGAAATTTATGAATGTGTTTCAGGTTAAGGGACTCGGTCGAGCTGCGATGCAATTTGAATTCTGGTTTTACGCTTTGGAATTTTTATTCGTGGCCTCTTTGCTGCACTGCAATTTCTATTCCTATTTTCTTTGATGTACCACTGCAATGCCGATCGTGTAACTACGGTATAATAGGCTGTAGATACTTAATTAAAACATATCCTCAGAGATCCTCAGAACAAATCAGAACTACGAATCCTCCAGACTTAATTGCAGACAAGAAATTGCAACTCCTAGTCCAATCGCAGTGCAAAAAATAGACTGTAGATACTTAATTAAAAAATAACCTCAGAGATCCTCAGAATAAATCAGAACTACAAATTCTCCAGACTCCAATCGCAGTGCAAAAATTTGAAAGAAAGTTGCAGCGAATCCTGTTTTACCTCATCCAATCACAAGTTTCCTACCGTTTCTCATTATCAGAAAATTTCGCGCATTAGCGGACAATTTACCGTCGTCAGTTTACGATCTCTCCGTGGCCGATTTTTCTGTGGGACGAGGTGCCAGCCTAATCCAATTTATTCCCTTGCTCGTAGGAAAGGCCGCGCGATTGATGCAGGCATTTACTTGTTCGCCGGGGCGAGTGCTCCACAATAAAGTCGTCGCAGCACCCCGCCCACGGATGTGTAAATACGCATGAACGTCGCCCATAGTGGTAGATCGCGGGGAACGGTGGTGGCCGGGAGCGCGAGTCGTTCGAGCAGGCTCGTAAAAACCGCTTATGAATTTCAAGAAGATCCGCGGCCCGAACGAGTCCCTAGGAAGCGGTGACGCGCGAAGCGACGCCTCGCGAGAGCGAGAGAGAGAGAGAGAGAGAGAGAGCTGGCTCGCAGCTGAACCGGTCGCCGATATCGCCGGATCCGCCGCGATACATTGGTAATCACCTTGTTCGCGCCGGGGAATTAATATCGGTTATCGCGCGGCCCGATTGCCGCGCCCGCGGAAGGTGTAATCGGCCGTTAATTGAATTTTAATTGCGCGATAACGGGGGAAGATTTGTCCGGCGGGGGAGAACGCGCTGGTCCTCGCGCGGCGAGGGGCGGGAAAAATTGAAACGATATTGAAATTTTACGGTGGACGCGCGCGACGGGTCCGGGGGGGGGGGGGGGGGGGGGGGTCGGGCGCGGATTTTCTGGGGGGGGGGGCGGCGGGGTTTTCCGGCGGGGGGGGGGTTTCTCTCTGGTCTGTCGAACACGAAACAAGAGAGGAGAGAGAGAGAGAGAGAGGGAGGGAGAGGGTGGAGACGCCCCCGTTCCTCCCGACATCACAATGCGATAGGAAGCGAAGAGTTTCGAGACGTTTCGCAGTTAGTTGCCCTCAGGAGATGAAGGCGTAAGTAGGTAAGAAAGTTATTTCCCGACCGGACACGCTTAACCCTTCCCCGGGGCTGTTCTCCCCCTTGGTACAAGGTCTTTGCCGGCTGTGCCGCCGACGCCGGTCTCGTCGCGACCCTGTCGCAGACCGACGACACCCTCCTTACTGTCACACCTCCGTCACGGCTCGTCGTCTCGCATCGGCGTGCATCGCGTTCGACCTCTCTCCTACGCCACCACGCCGCTATTTCATCCGAGCTGACTCACACCTTCCCACGGAACTGTATAATTTTTCTTTCACTCCCCGTCAACCTCTAATTATCGCAATTCCAAGTGTCCTAATGCCTCCATCGGCCGCGCGATACCGCGCGCAGTTAAATCCGTCAAATTGTCACTTCCATTGTCATTCTGTCAGTCTTCGCCGCGGTATCGCTATTAATACTTCACTCATAAATTCCACGTTTATGGCACGCGCGAAATTATCGAGAGTAGCACGTTGTCGTTTTATTATTCATTCAAGAAATCGTCGATAGTCGTGTGTCTCGTGTCCTGGCAGTTTTATTGCTACTCGACATCTCTTATAATAAATTATTATAATACCGCAGATATTTGCGCGATCGAAATGTTTCTGGACAAATAAATTCGGTCCTGTTATTATAAAACGATGTTTCAAACGGTTGCGCGCAGATGCCGTGCGACACGTCCCGTTGAATGAAGACAAAAGCGCGGGACCGCGGGTGGCACGGGTCTCCAAGGGTGATCGGGAATCGAAGCCTTTCAAATTCCTGCGCGGCTACGAATCACCGTGCATCGTCAGATCGATATCATCCGGAGACTTTTCCGAAGTTATTCGAAGCGTAGACCGGCTCGCAATTAGCATGAATTCCCTATAGATTCTCGATCCTTCTGAATAATTGCAATTATTCCGTCATTCGGGTCGGAACGGCTGCCGCGGGCATTTATTATTAACGCGGCCGACGGTGGGACAGCGCGCGGAGCCGACACGTGGGAGCGTAAGAGCAACTACGTGTTGTCGGACAGGCTCTATCCACCTTGTCGCGTTCGGGGCAAACGGCAGTGCAATGCACTTCTTCCCAAAGATAACGGATCGCAGCGACGGGCTCATTGTTCTCGTAAGTATCGTCAACGTCACAAATCGTCATCGTTACACCACGGTAAACTACCGCATCCGAGTGTCATTTACTATTGAAGGCAAGCCAGCGCGGGTACACGCTAAACTTAGCATTCGCCGGCACGGCAGTCGCGCGTCGGGCACGTCCATACAAAGGAAACGAGCGGTTTGCCGGGCCGCGGCGGCGGTGGTTTTATACACGCACACCCCCCCGGGAAACTATAACGCTGACGTGTGTACTAAAAATAATAAATCAGGAGCGATAACTCGCGCGCGCGCGCGCGGCGGCGGCGGCGCACTCTATAGTGTTGACCGTCGTCGTCGCGCACCGGCACGAGGTAGTAATTGCCCGCCGGTTTTCTTTTCTATTCCCGTCGTCCTCCGCTCGCCGCGCAGCATCGTTCGATCTCCTTTTATAAATATTCAAGCGGGTCCCGGCGTCGGACGAGTCGCCTCCGCGATATGTAGATTCTCGCTCCCGCGCGGCCAATCTTTCTCTGCTCTGCTCTGCTCTGCTCTGCTCCCGGGTCTCGCCGCTGCACTACTTCCTCGTCCGTTTTTTCCCCACCCTGCGGGGACGCGATGCTTTTTTGCCGCTGCCAAAGTCCGTCCGTCGACTGGCGGATATACTTCTTCGCGGTGACCGTCGATCGTTCCATCGCGGGCCGCACGCCGAGGATCGGCGCGAACGGAGAGAGAGAGAGAGCCGGCCAGGCGCGCTCGTCGATAACGTCCCGTCGACCGCCGACGATGTTCGGACCCCGTGTACTGCCATAAGCAAACAACGCTCGTGACCAATGTCCAATCTACGGACAACTACACCCGTCAGCCGGGTCTTGATGTCCGTAAATTAACAACGGAAGAACAGAACCGCTCACCGAAAAAGGAACAGTCCGACGTCTGTCCGCGGCCGACCCTAGATACGCGCCCGATTGCGTAATTTATCGGCGATATCTACACGCGAGCCGCGGGATTTATCATCGACCCGGCTTGTTCCGTCTGTCCATTAGCGTTTTTCAAGACTATTCTCTTATGGTCGGCGATCGGCTGACCCCGATCGTTTCCCGACGCGGAGGATGCGAGACTGCCTTCAGCTGGAACGAATATGTTCGCGCGCTCGGCTTGCTTGTCGCTTCGATCGCGAATTCTTGGAGAAGATAAACATTTTATGAGCTGATTAAAAGCCACTTGAGTTTGATCAAAATGCCTGTTTTCTATTAATTATTTTAATAATATTTTTAAGTTCAATATCTAGTTATTTTTTAGAAAAATTATACAAATTATAATTAATCTTTTAATTGGGAATTTATTTTTGAATACTTTGCCTTAGCGAAAGATAACCTCAATTTAACGGTAAATAATTATACGTATCATTTTATAATATAATCTTCAAAGTTGGAAAATTATATCGTCGACTATCAACAGCCAGTACTTGTTAACAACCATCTCAAACTAGGGTGTTTTTTCAAAGAAAGGTCAGCCGGCTTCAAGGATTCCCTATTTTTAGGTCACGCGAAGGATGCGTATTTCTTGGGAACAATATGTCCTCATCTAGACGAAGTTCAGAGGCTCGGGGACTTGAAAGAATCTCCGCCGACCTGCATTGAATCGAAGAAAGATAAACAGACTTGAAAGACCGCGCCAGCTAAACGGGGGATGCAGATTGCAGACATTTGCTAATAAAAAGATACCCGAACCTAGAAAAAGATTGCGGCAGCCTTGCGGCGAACTAGCTCGCGCCACTAGGTTGTGCAGTGACCAGAGAAATTCTCTTCTAACTTGACATTGGGAAAGGTCAAGATCCTTTCACGATTAGGGCAGCTAAAGAGGAGCACGGATCGCGGACGTCTATTAACGCTTAGCCTACAGGGTGTTAAAAGCGAATGGCGTATTTTAATTTGTAAAAATAATGAGAATAAATTTATTTAAGTCTTCTGTAATTTGTATTATAATGGAGAGTAGTAATAAAATAATTTTTAAATAATTTTCTGTCAAGGTTTATTTAATATATTTTGCATTTAATATTCCAACAATTCCAGTTGAAAAAGATGGAATATTCTACTCTTAAACGCGTAATCAAGAAATAAATAAATTAACCAACTATTGCAATAATTTTCAGAGAAAAGCCGAACCTATCATTCAATCATTAGATAAGCATAGTATCAACGAAAAGTCACCCCGAACTGTACCGATAGTCAACAGGATCGTTTTCGTCGTGCGCCGAAGGGGCGTTCCAACAATCATGAATAATAATTGCAGAGAATTTTCAATAAGATTTCTCGAGTGTCTGCAGCAGCCAGGGCCGAGGTTTGGGAATCTCGGTCGCTGAAACTCTTGCAGACAGTTGGCTCGTGACCCAGCCGGTATCGGCTCCACCCCGGGAGCCACCCCTAGCAAGGGTGCGGAAGCACGTGCGCATCCTTATCACGTTGCTGCGAGGAGAAATGAAAAAAAAGAAGAAGACGATCTAGCAAGAAAGAAGAAGAAGAAGAAGAAGATGAAGAAGAAGAGGAGGAGGAGGAGGAGGAGGAGTCGCGCGAGCGACTCGCGAGAAGAACGTGAGGTTCGGTAACATCGAGCAGAGAGAGAGAGGGGAGGGGAGGGTTGCCCGATGGCGTTTTGTACAAGAGAGAAAGGAAATGCTCGTGAGAGGGCCCGAGGACTGGAAGAAGCATCGCGGCGGGGATGGAGGGGGAGGGAGGGGGCTAGCAGCGGAGTTTAAAGGCTAAACGGCCGGGATGTGCGCCATGCATAACAATTAGCCTGGGAAAATCATGAAAATGTTGCGGACCTCTTTTAACTTCGTGGCACTGGCCCTCCACCAGTCCCTTTTGCCATTCCCTGAGAAACCCACCCCCACCGAGCACGCTCAACCCACCCCGACGGAAGCACGCCGAGATAACGGAGAGTTACACGCCCTTCCTTTAACCCTTTCCTGGAGGTTCACGCTTGGAAGACCCGCGCAGCGGTTCTCAAACCACTCGGAGATAACTGCTCGCTTTTCCCCCAAATGTTTATTGATAATTATATGCGAACGCTGGATCGAAATCATCGCAGAGCTTTGCGACGAGAATTATTGTTACCAATAAAGTAATTAGAGAAAATTCTTCGAGTTAAGAAGAGGATTTTTATGATTATTGTTGTGTAGTACCCTATGCAGAACATTTTTGTGAAATTAAGAAAATTAACTAATAAAGTTCGAGAAGTTAGAAAGGAAATATATTTTACAGCAGTTAATCCTTGAACAGAGTGATACGGGTTAATTAATATACCTGAACTTCGTCTCACTTCGACGACTTAATTTAAGGTCACCGTTTGACTCGACCTATTCAACTGCAACGACTAAACCTCGACATCTTATGCATTTATGAAATGTTCTACTTTTTAAAATGCACGGTCTCGTGTAAATCAACACAATCGAACATCTTTATTTTCTTCTCACGGTGAGAAAACTTTTCATTTACGAAGGAAACGTTTCGCGAATTCTAATTCTTGTAAATCGATGCATCGCATAAGCGATGCTAATATCGGTTTGCATAACGACGCCGATAATAACAAAGATACTAAATTATTGCTCTTCTAAACAGTATGACAATTTTCCGTAGAAAATTCAGCAACTATCGTTTTTAGCTTGGAAAGAAAATGTTCGCGAAAACTTAAGATTCCATAAATTAAAAATCCAAGAAAGAATATTTTTGTGAAAACTTAAGGTTCCATAAATTAAAAATCCAAGAAAGAAAATTTTGTGAAAACTTAAGGTTCCATAAATTAAAATTCAAAGAATTAAAAGATCAAATATTACATTTTGAGAAGTAAATAAAAAATGAAATTAAACATGCAACGAAAGAAATATTGAAGCATTTAGCTCTCGACAATCTGTTCGTTATAAAATATCACTGTTTGCAAAGATCTAACTGGAGAAATTTTTTGAAAAAAGAGCACGTTTTCGTTTCTATTTTTTGAAGAATACGGAGGAATAATTAGAGGTTGGCGTGACTGCAGGTGTTATTGGGGATTCGAAAGGTTTTGAGTCCCTTCGTACCGAGAGCGAGTCGGTTGTGTACGAGCGACGCGAACCGGAAATAAGCGTCCCTCGGAAGGTAGCGAGAGGTAGGGCTGATATCGTGTCATCTGAAGGAACGGGGGAACCATCAGGGATGCACGCACGTACGGCCGTATTAGGAGTGGAATAATATATGGGATTCCTTCCAGGCAAGGTGCTCCTTAACGTGATTTACGTAATCTTACAATACGGCGTGCCGGGTTAGATCGGCCACGTATTATATATTACTCGATCCCGAGGAACGCCGCGGCTCGAGCGTACAACGCCTTTCAATGGATCGTGCGACCCGCGCCGATTGTGCCGCGGACGTAATCGTTCGTGGCGCATCGTGAATTGCATTCGACGCCGAATCACCGCGCATCCGTGTTCCTTTTTTCCATATTATACGTAACACGCCTCAAAGTCCAAACTTTAATCGGCGTACACAGTGTGCCACTATCGCCGCAACAAAATAACTGGAAAATAAGGAAATCATTTTTTGATCGTTCGTTTTTTAGTAACATTAAAAATTCTGCATACATGCTCGCGCGCTTAACAAGTGTCAACAGATATCGATGACTGTTTTTTACTTGTGAAAACCACTGTCATATTTGTAAACATTGTCGGCGTTATCAGTTTCTCTATTACTTTTCGCCATGAGTCATTCTAAAAGCCTTTCATAATCATCGACGAAATATTGAATATTGAACAGCTCGAATAGGCGAATTTCCATAGCGTTTAAAAAGCTAAGAAAACTCGGGGAAAGTCTTGCGATTTGATCTGAATTTTTTCGAAAATCAAATGAAAAATTCCTTGACGTTGAATCAGCCTTTTAAATCATCTACGGTAGTTATGATTTTCATTGGCTGTTTCTCAGAAATTTTAGAATGTTTCCATTGCCGATTGGATTTCCGAGAGCCGCCGAAAATGAGAGATTAATTGCAGCAAAATTGTGCGAGGAAAAGGCGATCGATAATCTATTTGAGCTTCATTCATAAACGATACGAGAAATCATTTCTGCCCGTAAACCATCGCATTATCGGCGAGCGTCGTCGATAAATATGCAGGTACGACGCGTATCGCCGTCGATGAATATGCAGGTACGACGCGTATCGCCGTTTAGAAGAATTCGAAAGCATCGACGAGCATCCTCGAATTTTGAGGTCGAGCGAGCCGAGGCGAGCACGAGTCCGAGGGGAACGCCGAGCGCGGACAGACGCGTATCTACGAACACCCACTTGATTCCGCGGTCTAAACAGGAAATCCTCGTTTCAGGTAATTGCATGACTCGGTTAAATCTGCGAACGACTGAAGCCCGTTCAATTAATCAATTACAGCGAAGACGGGCCTCCATTGTCGCGGAGCGTTCCCCCGCCGTGGAAACCGCGTTCGATGGAGCGACGAGCGTCGCGGAAAACGCGCGCGGAGAAAAATCCGGGCGAACCCCTCGAATATATTCCCGGCCGCTCCGGAAAACTTTTATTTTCCCGGCCGCTCCGAGAAACTGTTTCTTCTACGAAAAAGGCGACGTCGCATCGACGGCCGCGATTAATTTTTGCCGAGAAATCGACACGTGCACGTCTGATTTATGAGCTCGGTGTAGGTAATTATTTTAATAACTGATTATACTTTCTTCCGTTGCCAGCGTGACCCAAGAGTTTATCTACTACCGTGAGACCCAGATGATAGAACCGACGAATAAATTTGAATGGACAAGCGGCCAGCTCCAGAGAAATGCGTCTGCTCGTGGAGCGGAACGCGTGCGCACTGAAAACTATCGCGCGACACGTATATGCAAACAATAAACATGTGTCCCGGCACGGCGAGAAAATATTTCGCGTCCGCGATTCGTACGGTCCGCAAAAACCATCGTGAAAAAAGGCCACGTGTGCGATTGCTCTTTGTATCTGATACGGAAGACTGACGCGACATTTGCTTTTCCACCTCGAGATCAGAGAACGCTGCGATTCAAATCGACCTGTCGATTTTGATACGACCTGTACGATCGATTCGCCGGTCGATGTTTCATCCGCTGACATTTTCGTCTATCGTTGATCCTCTCGCAGGATGAAATAAAATAATTAAAATATTTTAATTCGGAATTGTTTTGAAGATAAATCGATCTATCGTAATTATGCGAATAAAATTTTGATACGACCTGTACGATCGATTCGCCGGTCGATGTTTCATCCGCTGACATTTTCGTCTACCGTTGATCCTCTCGCGGAATGAAATAAAATAATTAAAATATTTTAATTCCGAATTCTTTCGAATATATATTTGTCTAAGGTAATTAAAAGAATAAATTCTTTCCCGTCGAATATTTGATTCGATCGTTATTATTATTCGACTGTTAGATTATTCTAACTAGATATATCGTACACGCGCAGGATCGAAGAAGTTGTAGCTCGCGAAGATACGTTTCCCCTTAGATCCTCTCGATCCCTTCGCTGATCGATGGCCGCATCCCCGGGTCGATGAAAAAGCCTCGCGGCCAGATGAACAGCACGCAACCCGTTCCCTCGTTACGTTCCCAGCACGTGCAGCAGCACGCGTAAAACGCAAGCGCGTCGCTATTCCGCGGCTCGTCCGCGTATAACCGCGCGCACCGTCGCGACGAGTGGCACACCGTAACACGCGCGTATCATTCCCTAGCCGTTTCCCCGTGGTTTCAGCCATCCGCGTGTTTGTCGGACGACCGTGTCCTTCGTTCGCGAAGACAAAGAAGACCAAGATCCACCGAACGAAGTCGAAGATCCGCGGTTCAAGACCGGTTCGGCAGGATGTGGTCTCGCTTGCTAAAAATTTATCATCGACGCGACTCGCGTTTTGCAAACTTCGAAGCTCACCGTTTTCCACGAACGACCGCCGCCGGCAAATATCGAGGCGAACGCTTCGCATTTCTCGGATTCTTTTAATCATCTTCGAACGATTATCGAAGAAGGTGACGTCAGATTTTGGATTCCTTTTTATTTTGGATTTCTTTTGATTACGGAAGAGCGTATAAAACTGCTTTAAAGAGACCGCAGATTTGATAACAAATAGATTTTTCTTAGTAATTATTACGATATTTCATAATTATTTAAATTCATTCAGAAGGAGGTTGCTTTTTTACTTTGCGCAAATAGACTGTCATTTTCATGCATTCGTGACAAGAACGAGTAAATCAAATTTAAAAGGGAGGAACTCCGATGCATAAAATTCCCGAACCATTTAATACATAATAAACCTGTCCCTCATAATTGACGTAAGAATTATTCAAAATGTTCTTACGTTAACTAAAAAGAGGAGCTAAAAATGCATTGCTTCATTTAGTAAAGGAAATGTATGAAAAATAATACGACAGTGTTCAGAGAATGACACTACAGGTTTATATTTCACCCATTCATTTCTGCAACAACAAATACTCCAGCAATTATGAGCAAAATCGTAGAATAAAATAAGAAGAAATCCGAGGTTGTTAAAGGCGCGTTTACCGAGAAATAAATCCCGGTTACTTATGAACGGTACCTTAGAGTACCCAGCAAGGCAGAAGAGAACACGTCGAGCCGGTTCCGAGACCGCGAGAACCGAATTAAACTGCAATCCGGCATTGTTCTAAGGATCGTCGGCCCGACCTTGAAACGGCGCGGGCTTCCGCGCGATTTTTCGAAGCAGCTGTTCCAATTCCGGACGGTTTTGCGTCATCGTTGCCCGATTAGGGGCCGTCGGTTCCCGGCACGATAAGATAATCCTCCTCCCCCCCCCCCCCCTCCCCCCTCCCCAGGCAGCCTCGCGCGCATTGTCTTCGCGGATCGGCCCGCGGCTCGTTCGCGCGCTCGCGAATTAATCGCGCGCATTAGTCAAAAGGTCGTTTCCCTCTGTAACAAAGTTCTAGCCTTTTTTGATTTACGAGCCCGTGCGCGCGGCCGTGCAACGCGTGCCCCCCCCCCCCACCCTCCCTTCTCTCACCTCTTCCCGCTTGTATATCGCAACCGACACGCTGTACAACCATAAATCCCTTCACACTTAAATAGAAACGCGCTCGCGCGAGCGCCATCCGTGTAGATAATTTAAGTGCACGTCATTATGACAAATCGATTACACGCTCGCCGCGCAAATAATCGGAATACAAATGACACCGTGAATATTTTGCACCGCGCTTACACACCGCGAGGGCCCCGCGCCCGCGCGCGCGCGCGCTCGCTCGCTCGCCAGCGCTGATATACACGAAAACCGACTTTCCCCGCTACGCGCGGGCCGACTTCCTGTACGCGTCGCGCCGCGGCCTTGACAATGTGCCCCGCGACCGGCCCGGACACCGACGGCCATCAATTACTCATCGCGTTTCTTCCGGTGGATCTACGTTACGCTAAACGATCGTTTAATTGTCCCCTACCCGGTTATGTGTACGCTTCGGCGACCCGCTCGCTTCAATTTTTATTACATCATAATTAAACCGCGGCGAGGTCCGTCCTCTCGACACTCCACCTTAGTCTCGTCGACGCTCGTGAAAAATGTCAGCTGCTCCGAACTAACTGTTGCTAACAAATTTTTGTCATCGATTACCTTACCCTCTGCAGCAATTCGCTAATATTTGTGTTACAGGTGCTACATATGGTATCTTTTCAATTTAATAAGTATACCGCGGATCTTTACACCAAACAGAATGATATAAAATAATTAATTTTAGTTTATTATTAGTTTATTATTAGCATATATTAGTATTATCTTTAAATATGTTATCTTTTTATTTTAATAACTATACCGCGGATCTATAGTATTGTCATATTTAGCATATTGTTTATTTAGTTATCTTTAGCACATTGGTGTCGACTTGACCGATCGGTACGTCACACGTGTCAGACCTGCGGACGGCGTACATTTTACTACAAAGTAGGTTTATCTTATCTTAGCTGAACATTATAAACAGATATTCAACAGTAAAACCATAAAAATTCAATATTGTAAACTTAAAATAATTATGTATTATTATTATTATTATTATTATTCTTTATTAACGGGCTAGTAAGACCCTTTTGTGTTACATAGAGGTTGTATATATACATAGTCCGGAATACATTCGAATAATATAAATTATAGATCATAATATAAGAGTGTGACATGAATTAATTGCAGAGTGTGTGTTTTAATGGCTAGAGTTGCTGCCTTTGTAAATTGGCTCAATGAATTGCCAAAGAAGTCGATCTTTGGACTAAGTTTATTTGTTGTTCGTAATAGGAATAATAATAATAATAATTATATAATTTTTGTACATTTCGAGCGCCGACTCGCAGAGAAAATCGCGAACATCGGCGACCAACGCGTCAAAGCTATTCGATAAAGCAGCTGAAAATCTTCCGATGCCTTAGCCGATCTAGTTTACGTCACCCGTTTCTGCCGCAAATGCATAAAATCAGCGACGGCATTAACGAAACGTAAACTTCGAGCCGCCGATTTCAAGCATTATGCAACTCCGTTGATACGGTAAACAAGTCCAAGCGGAATTTCAACGTCCGTAATTTATGGTCGTCTACGTTGCCGATGTAGAAAGTCGATCGAACGACGAGCCACTTTCGGCGCTTTTCGTTCAGGAAAATCGTTCGATCGTGCAAAAACGACGGCGAATCGATCGAGTCGATCGACAGCCGTTTATATCATACTCCGCGGCCCGGTGATTCACTTAATCGCGGGGACTGTTTTTCTTCCGGTGGATCTCCGTTACATTTAATGATGATTTAATTGGCCGCGCGGCGCTCGCCCGCTACAGGTGGAGAGAACACCGCGCCGGAGCGATTTGCATGAATCGAATGTATATTTTCGTCGCCGCGTTTAAACTCCTTCATTATGCCGAATCGCGCTCGCGGATACCCGCCGGGTAATTCGCGGAATTATTTTCGGAATGGTACCTGTCAGCTATTCCGCCGGGGGCCATTATATCTCCAGAAAATGTTTAAAACAACAACATTCCAAGGCGAGCCATTATTGCTAGAATCTCATTAATTATCTGCATGTAGTCAAGGACGAGCTTGTGGGTGTTCTTTTTTTTCTACCTGCCGCGGTAGAATACAATTTTGTTTGTTTAGTCGGTTCGCGTAGAAAATTTCACGTTTTTCCACATTTTTTTTTATCGCGAGAGGGAAACAGAGAGAGAGAGAGAGAGAGAGAGAGAGAGATAAAGGGAGTGAGAAGGAGAGAGAATGAGAGGAAGAGTGGGAGAGCGAACGAGAGCGAAACGTTACAGAAATCGAGAGGCGCGTGTAACAAGGAATACAAATGATCTAATTTACAATGGATCCCGGGGGGCATCGAAACTTTTTATTTCGCAATCCGCAACGCGGAAAACTAATCTAGCCGATGTAATAGATCAACGCTCGGTACCTAAAGTATGATGACGCGGGTCCACCGTTGCCCGGCTCGCACCGCCTGGGAATTTCCGGTCAATCAATAAACTAAAAATAACGAGCAATCGCGGGCCGGCCAGATTTATTCGCCCGTCTTTCCAGAGGCTCCGCTTTTTTTCTTTTTTTTTAATTGCCGAACGCTTACGCCGAAAATCAGCGAGCGAATTGCCGCGGCGAAACTGCTCGTGCTATTTTAACCTCGACAATTTTTTTTTGGATAATTGACGATGCGATAACGCGCCGCGATAACCGGGGCTCGCTTTATCGGCATGCAAATTCGACAATCCTTTTTTGTCTATGCTTCAAGCATAGTTAACCGGCCCGTAATTATAAGTTTCGGCATAATTGACGAAAAGATGCAAAATGCGACACCGACCTATCACTTGCATTCGCCAGTAGCGGCAAACATACATTTTTATGAGTTTGTTCACAGTAAACTTTGTATCTACAGGCATTTACGATGCGCATAGATAAATGTTGCAAATGGCTGCGAGTCACCGCAATCTACGTGGGAATCGAAGGTGATGAATCGCGCGAGTCGATGGTATTCCGGTTGATGGGGGATTCGGATTTTGATCGAACAAAATCTCAATCGTGACGAAAGGACCTAATCGTTACTGTTATAAGATAAAAATTAATTTAATCCGAGGACGTTCGTGAATTAATAAACACCCTCTTTTAAGTAGATCGTGCCAATGGACAGACATAGCAAAAAAATTTGTCATCACTCTCTATGATTCACGAATAAACAAAATCACAATGAAGAGAAAAGGACCTAATCGTTACCGCTATATAATGAGAATTAATAAAATTCGAGGACGTTCGTGAATTAACCCTCTTTTAAGTAGATCATGCCAATGGACAGACGAAGCAAAGGAAATTTGTCTTCGTCGCCTCTATAAATCACGAATAAATAAAGCTGACAACAATAATAATACTCGATCAACTCCACGGCCACGATCGACAGATACTTCGCAATATTCGACATAAAAATCAGCATTTACAAAATAACTTCATTTTTCCTTTGTTTTTCTTCTAAAATCGCGTGTAGACTATTACGTGTGCCGCTTCTGCATAACAAGTAAAGCTAAAGTAGATTGCGCGGTGACGCGCGGACAGATATTACAATTGAAATTCTACTTCGTTCGTCCTTCGGTTCGGAACGAAGTAAAAGTGAAACGTAGACTGATTGCGTTCACGAATGCCAGGCGGCACCGCGTTACACTATTTTAAGTGGATTGAGAGCCTTCGAACGGACAGACGCCGGCGACTGAGAAGAAACCGCGGCTCGCGTCCGCGATTGGTTTTGACGAGATGAAAATAAACCCGCGACGTGCCCGTTAAGTTCTCGAACGCCGGGGATCGCCGGTGTCGCGGCCTCTTAAGTAGATTGCGGCTTTGATCGGACAATCGAGCGAAACGAAATTGCAAGTAAGCGATAATCACGGTGATGGGCGGAGGCGCGAACACGGTTTTCCGTGCGGCCTAAAAATAAGTCGCTATTCGAAATAACACCGATGCAATTTATAATATTTCCATAATTATTGTACGCTATGAATGCATAATGCCCGGCGGTCTCCTAATTACGGAATGATATTTTTAAGAAAGCAACCGGCTCGTACAGCGGCGCTGCTAGAATATTAAACGGGGGTATCTAACTGCGGCTGTCAATGTAATTAATAAGCGACGTTTAGCGGTCATTTTTATTTAATTGAAAGTCTAGACACCTTTTATCGCCGATGTATTTTATCCGCCCGGATCGGCGATCGCGTTTTCTCGCCGTGAACGAGGTAACATTGTTCCCCATTGTACACGCGCGTGTGTGCGCGCAGGCGGCTTCGATTTTTCGCGGACGGTGTGTCCGGCGGCCGTCCACGTGTCGCCGCGTTTTCCTTCGCAACGCGCGCGGCGAAGGTAAACTCTTTGTTTGCGCGCGCACGCACAAACGACATTATAAAACGCGCGTGTAAGGCTATCCCGGTGGCTCTATTCAAGAAGGTATTATGAAACCCCCACGGAAAACGTACTCCCCCGCCTTTTGTTTCACCTTTTATTTCGTTCCGCTTTAACCGGATGGCGGGAATGAAATCCGGCGTGCGTGTGTGCCGCGAGCATGTCGCGTACAAGTCGCGTGGCCCCAGCGCGAAACCCAGCCGCGTTTAAATGCACCGGCGCGCACCCGACCACCGTACACCGTCGGCCAAAAGTGGGGGCCTTGGTCCTGTAATTAACGAAAAGGGGAAGATCCCGGCGACGGTTCGAGAGATCATCGAGACACCGCGCGAAAAGACATTGTCTCTTGCGGCCTGAGCTCGAGCCATTTCGAGTCACCGTGGTTTCGCGACCTTGCGAAACGTTGTTAACCAGTTAGCTGCGTCATTTTATTTCGAAGGTAAATATTTGTTGCGTCCTTCATCGATCGCAGCAGGTATAGTTTTGTCGACAGTTGTTATATAATTAATTTAAACGGCGCGAAATTTACGTCACCAGAGGCAATTTTACATAAATCGCAGGAGAAGTATATTTATTGTAAGATACAAAATTGCCAGGTTATTTCAAATGCAGTGCTTCAAACTATAACTTGCACTCGTGATTTTTCTACAGAACTGAAAACCGATACTGTCGCTCAAGTAGACAGTATTAAGAAATAAACTCTCGATTAAATAGATCCAGCCACTGATCGGGCAAACAACGCGGCTCTAATTCTACGATTAATTCCGTCGAATTCTGAATTAAACGAGAATTATTGGATACAGAAATTCGAGGATTTCGATGCGATACTTTGTTAAGTGAATCAAGTCTACGATCGGACAGGTAATAAAAGTAAAATCTTCATTCATTTATGAACGGTATAAGGAGAATGAATTTTGAATATATTCAGAAACACATGTGGCTAGACGATGCACATTAAATTCATGGAATTCAGACGCGGCTTGAGCGTAATAATTGACGAAATAAAGTTTGATTTAATTCTGGATGTCTCGCGGTTGACGTGTTCTCTTTTAACCCCCAGCGCTACGATTCCTTCCACGATGCTTCGATTAGCACTTTCTGTACTTTGATAACAGAAGAATTACCATTTATTTCATTTAGTTTCAATTAATCCTTTGCACTCGAGCGGCGCCTCTGAAGCGCCAATGAAAATTGTTATATAATTAACAAAATAACGTTGACATTATTAAAGACCCTTCTGTGTAAAGTGTAACAGTTTTACGAGTCACAAGACTCAATTTCACATGCATAAATTCTACTAAGTACTATACTATACAGCTGGTCGAAACAGCAATTTCTGGATCTAAGCTTAAAATTGTTCCGAGTGCAACGGGTTAATAATATTCATATTTAGTAGATATCGCACGAAGTCTTTATCACTTCTTTATCGAGTCTGGCTCGCTATCATAGCGAAACGGGTTAAGCAGATTCGACCACCGCCGGGCAAACGTTGCAACTAAAATCGTACTCCGTTCGCCGCTTAGTTTGGACGTAGATTTGCTGGCCGGTCGAAGGATCGATACCGCGCCGGTGGAACGTGTCAGCGACGGTAAACATGCCAAGAATGCACAATCCATTGTACACAGAACAATGCGGTAATATTATAAAGCGATTGATAAATACGCGGAAGCGGCGAGCGAGGAAAATATTTGTGGTCGTGCCGGTACGAGCCGGGGAGACCGAGACATTTGGATAGCGGTGTAGAGGATCCTCTCCGTCCGCGAAACAAGACCATTTCCAAGTTACAATGTCGAATCGTCTCGCGTCACTTTCGCTTTCTTTTTGCCGCGGACGCGGGGACAAGGCGGAATCCCGTGCTCTCGCCGGTTAATTCCGCGATATGGTCGGTCTAAACAACACGAGCGCGCGCGCGCGGGCCGCTCGTCGACGCTTAAAGCCCTCTTTTGTGCTTTGATATTCAACCGAGCCAAGCCGGTGTAAACGAAACCTCCAAGGCACCGCATTCACGGCCCCTTTTTTTCCGCGATTCCGAGCGGTCTAGTTTTCCGCGCGGCCTGCGAGCGTACAGGCTGCCGCACAACGCCCGATCGTACCACCGAAAAACAATTAACACCTTCGCCAACCTCCCACTTATATACAAAAATTATTCTTCGCAATTAAAAATTAATATCAATAAATTTTCGGTGTATCGCGGATACAACTTTCCAAATTGCCTTAAATGTTAATTTTAAATTAAATTTATGTCAAATTAAGTTTAATTTTAAATTATTTTTAATTTTAAATCAAGTCTAATTTTAAATTAAGTTTAATTTTAAATTAAGTTTAATTTTAAATCAAGTCTAATTTTAAATTAAGTCTAATTTTAAATTAAGTCTAATTTTAAATGTTGTCAGGCGTTGTCAGCTAGCGGCATTCTGATTGTCAGCAATTGTTTCTGGGAAACGAGTACGGAAAGCTCGGAGCTCTTCCTCGACGTAAGGCGAACGTGAAAGTCTAGTTAAAGTTTGTCGCTATCGGCTATAGGTTCCGAGAAAATCGACGTTGACTGGCAAGTAGAAACGGTAAGCAATAGACAGGCACGCCAACCGAGAGCGCGCCGCGCGCAAAATCACGCTATTCGCCGAAATTTTCGGAACTAGCCTTTTTTTTCGAAGCAGGAGACTGACAATAGAGCAGATTGGAGTCTACGGTTGTTCGCGTTTCGCTCTGGCACGCGCGCTACCTATTCTATAACAGTTATTTCGCAGTTCGAGATTCTTTCCGACTGCTGATTGATAATGCAATTGCGATCTACGAGTTCTATTTTCTGATGTGATCTAGGTCGGCTGCAGGTATAGTCGAGTACACGGCACTGTAATTCCGTGACTCCTTGTAATCACGGCGTCGTCCAGGTCTCTTCATTGTAGAAGAAGCAAAGAAACGGTCGCGACGCAATGCTCATTAATTAATCAATCGTGCGTAGACGATTCTACGTTTGAAAAACTAGGTTAAGAGATAAGGTGAATAATTTTTGCTCAAGGAAATATTTTCTACAAGAGGATAGAATTTATAGTAGAAGTAGATACGGACAGTCGTGATCAGACATTTCTCAACCTTTCAGCTTGTTTTTCTCGACAACCATACTTTTTATTGAAAAACTTTTTTCTACACTTCTGATCAGTTTTCTACCGTAGATTCCTCTCCACGACAATGAAATTAAATATACGGCACAGTCCTCGAGAAAACGCCGCTGCAAACCAGGCGTCCTCGAGACTTTTTTCGGCGCCGCGACCGCCAGTTATGAATCACCCTGTGCACGGTACACAAGACACGAGATGTTTCGTTTTCGCCGGGATAAACAATGCCGGAGCAGCGCCGCGAGACTTTCTTCTCCGGCGTGCCGCGTGCAATTAGGTCGGGGAATGAGTAACGCAGCTACTCTAATCTCGGCAATGGGCGAACCGTTCAGCGAGTAACCGAGCGTACGCGCGGCCCGCGCATTCCTCGGCCACGTAAGATCGCTGGAAATCTCTGGTGAACGATTGCCGGGCCGGCGAACAGCTGGGGGACGGACACAGTGTGCCCTCGAACCGCTCGGGAATTCCAGAAATCGAAAGAAAATCGCAGAAACCGGCGCGCCGGTATGCGAACCTTCGGACTCTTTCCACGCTCGCCGGGCTCCCTGAATTAGGTCACCGCGCGGCGGAGCCCGCTCGATCACGGTGCCAAAGGACCATGGCCTTTTTTTACGATATCCCAAGAATTCTATCGTCGGATTATTTAGATAGCGGAGGAAGAGTCACGCGGTTCGGAAATAATCGACGCGGTAGATCAACGGCGGAGTGAAAGCAGTCAATACTGGTGTCTGATTCGTCCTTTCGCAGCTACTGAATTTTTAGCTAATTTTTCTAATTTTTTAAAGTGTAAATTTATTTAAGTTCTAATTTTTTTAATGCTCTCACTCGATAATATATTATAACAGGAATTTTAAGTTTGTCAAAATGCAAAGTCTTGGTATTCCTACCAAACGGTGTATATTAAGTCGAGTAAATGGTACTCTGACGACCGAAAAGAAATCGTTGTTAAGAACAGTGGATCGTAAAGAACAGCCCGAAGAACTTTTCGCCGTGGCTGATTCGTTCGTCGCGTTCAACAGCGGGCAGCTTTAGGCCGGCGGAATCGGTCTTGGGTTAAAACGATTTCGATGTAGAGATAAAGCGGCGCGCGCGCGCGCGCGCGAGAAAATGCATTCTGCTCCATGAAAATAGAGAGCAATATTGTCGCGGAGCCGATAACCTCTCCCCGGCGCAACATACAAAGTAAAACGAACGCAGTAAACCTATCCCGAGGAAACAACTTTATCGCCTGCTCGGTATAAACATTAAACGGAGGCTACAACGATATAAACGTGGCGCGCGCGGTGAAATAAGGAAAACGAGACCGAGAGTCCCGGGGAAAATGAGTGCGAAATGAGTAGTAAAAACGGTGCTGGCTGCTAAGAACGGGCCGAGGCCCGAGGACGCTTCGAATCGGCTTCGAAAAGAAATTGCGATAGCGCCGTAACGGCCTGTCGCGTTTCTTCCTTTTTCTCGGTTGCAACCGGTTGATCCTTCTTAATCGTCGTTCTCGTTAAACTTTAGTGGCCGATCGAATTGACGGAAAAAGCTCGAACTGACAGCTCGACGGTTTCTTGCTGTCCGAGCTGGGACTAGACGGGGCCGAAGAGGAGGAGGGGGAGAGGGGGGGAGGGGGGAGGGGGGATGGTCGAACGGGGGAATGTAAACAGTTCTATGACTTCGAAAAGAGACACATCGCGCTCGTGTATGGTCATTATCGCTTTTCTATAAATAAAATCGCGCGCCACGATAAAGCCGGGCGGCGCGCGAGGCGGAGTCGTTTAAAACGCGCGATTTACGGAGTTCTGTTATATAAATAACCACAATCACGGGCTGTGTGACGTCGCCGGCCGCCGTGTGTAGTTTCGCGCACACATTTGACCGTTTCCTTTCTCTTTTGTTTTCAATGAAGACTAATCGGTCGTTCCCGCGCCGCCGCTCCGACACTTCGGAATAAACGCCGTCGCTCGATACCCGACGCTCGCTACCAGAAACCAATGAATTTTTCGACGGTTCAATTCGTCGCGTCGGGCCCTCTCCTTTTGAACAAACATAATCGCATCGTAGTCCGTCCGCTCGTTACAAATGGCACACTCGCGAATTTACCTATCGCGAATTTACCTATCGGGATCCCGGGCCTGTTGTTAACGCTCGGCCAATCGGAGGTCCCCCACTTTCGTCCAAACGACTCGTGGCCCTCGGTCTATTTACTTTTGTTTGTTGCCATCGGATAATATAACGGCCCGTCGTTGCCTGGAATTTCTCTCAATCGTCCACACACGGTATTTGTTCCTTCGTAATACACTTTAAAATTGAATTTCCAAAAAGTAATTTCTACGTATCCGACGTTACTTTAATGTTATCGGTCTGCGAAACGTGGTATGGCTATCTTAGAAAATCTGTCGACGGTAAACCGATAAATAAAGCTACGAATGATCCCAAGAACGCTCGGTCATACTTTTATCAGAAGTATCCGGCGCGCGTTGGTTGCAGCGAGCACGCGCTTTCGTTTCAAATGTAATTGTAACGCGAGGCATTCGTGATCGATGAATCAGCTGGTACTTTGATAAGGAAATTCCTGCGGCATGATTTTTGCTAGTTTGACTAATCTCTTAGACATTCGACGGTCGTATAATTTTCAAAGTTCTTTTTTCAGATAGTTCGACTGAAAGTAGCAGAAGGTGAGTATATCGATAAAAGGATAGCGGCGTGAACGGTAGCGGACGCGGTATCGCGCGTGTACGCGACTTCGCAATATAGGTAGGCCGTGCGGGAAAGAGCTAAAATGGAATCGCGATTTCCGAGGCGCGGGCATCGGACCGCGTACAGCCTCGAGCAGGCGAATTAGTGCTGGAATTAGTACACAGTTAATGGGCGATAAAACTGGCGCGGTTCGTCGCGAAGGTTTCCCTGTTAGAGGAACGTTCCCAAGGTTAGAGGAACGGGCGAAACAAGGTGCGAAAATCGCGGAACAAACGGCCGGTTCTCCGATTCCGTTCGGATCCACGGGCAACCGGTATCGGCCGGCACAATGTCTTCGCTGTCGCCCCGTGGTAACACACGCGGGCTTAATAACAACGCATTGTTAACGACGGCCCCCCGACAATAGTTTCTTTTGATAACACGGCAACGGTGGCGTAGAGAGCCGAGGCGGCTCTCCGTGGTCGGTGTCCCATTATCGTTTGCCGGTTCAATGAAATCTTTAAAACGAGCGGCCGCCTCTCTCAATACACAGTATTTTCGCCCTGTATCAGTTGTTTGCTTCGCCGCGCGGCTGTTTACGCCGTCACCGTTCCACAATTGCCTTCGCACGTTCCACGCGTGTTTCTCTTCCCGCTACACCCCACCGTCGTTCAACCCCGCGCGCTGTTTTTTTCTCCTCCCCCTCTCCGCCTCACCTCGTTTTCAGAAACGGGACTCTCTCGACACCTTTTGCCGTACGAAATCGTCCGAACGGAAATAAAACAGCCGCGTGTGTCGCCGCGGCTCGCGTGTGTTTTCTGTTTCGTAAACAGGCGAACAAAAGCGATACACGAGCCGCCGCCGTCGAACCGTGACGGCCGAACGTAAACTCATTAACCGAGCGTCGGCTGTTTTTCTTCTTAGAAAATTATGTCGTTTTTTTTCTTCTTCTTCTTATTCTTCCTCGCCGCCGCCGCCGCCGTCGCCGACGGCGTTTCGCTATTATAAAGTAATCAGCCGCCGTCAGCCGGCCGAGCTATTTATACGTTCGGGAACCGCGAACGCGCGAAGCGTTCCGCGCACAGGAACCGACTTTTCTTCGCGCGTTCTCGCGCGCGCGCGACCCATCGGGAACGGTGCTCGGTATCGTTCGAATAGAAGGCGACTGTTTACAGCGACACGGCCCACAGCTGCGAGGAGAGATCGTTTTCGGGCGCAATGGGAATCGTTTCGTTTGCGGCGCGCGCGGCCCCGGGTTTTGCGCGAATGTCGAAGTTCGCCGGTATATTTGGCTCGGACCCGCGCGCGTTCGTTCCGGGTATTCCTCTTCGCGTTAATGATTATTAATAGAGACAGAAGGGAAACCGGGCCGCTTTTGTTTTGCACGGTAATTCAACGGGAATTGATGGGTCGAACGAACCGGAGAGAACGATAGTAAACACCTAATAACGTTCTTTGCGCGCGGTGGACGTGGACGGCCGGGCACAGACGCCCGAGCCACTCTTGCACAAGTGTACCGGAAACTGAAGATTCTCTATGCCAACGTTTCTTTTGCTACTCATGCGGAAAGTAGCTTAACTGGACGATCCCTCGGCCGCGAACACCGAGATCATTAATCGATTCTACAGGCTGTGCTCGGCAGGCGAGAATTATCGGGGAACGATCTTCTCTGGAATATCTGTAAAAATCGCGACGGGAGCAGTTACTCGATGAGGATCCTTAACCCTTTCCATTACGATCTTCCTATCGATGAACGTTGCATTAACAACTGTTAATTGTATCTAGGTTTACGTATACTGTCAAGGTAGAGAATTGTTATTCGACAAAATCATGATCGCTACTTTATATTTCACACCATACCTACCGAGCCTTCGCAGAAAATAATTGATTTTACTTCTCGATCCGGCAATCACGTTTCTTGCAATAACAGCAGCAAAAATGGAAGTTTCTTTTAATCGCGATGAAACAATGCGTGTCATAATGTCAGCAATAGCAATCAGTTACGTGATTTTATATTCGCTGGCAGGCGATCTCGGAACATTCCCGTGGCTGATCGAAACGCAAGAGAATCGAAGACGTCTTGAAAACGACCGGAGATCGGGAGATCACGTCCGCGGGTCGATCGTCGCGGTATAAAACCAGCGGATCGAGTTGAACGGTCACACGTAAGCGAATGCTAACAGAGTTTTTCGCTGTGCAGTTTTTGCCGCGTTTCCCCACTCGCCTCGATGGAATAATGGCCACGCGTGCCCGACGAAACCTCGCGGTTTTCCCCGTTATTCGCTCCACCTTACGACGGCGCGGCGCTCCGACTATAAATAACCGACTGTTTACTCGTTTCTGCCCTCAAAGACTTTTTAATGTTTCTTATTCCGCGCGAAGGTCTAAAGGCTCGCCGTGCCGGCCGACGGTTGCGTCGAGACGCGCGTACCGTGCCCGCGGGAGAGGAAAATCCGCGGCAAAGAACCGACCAAAGAATATCGCGAACGTAAAGAGAGAGAGAGAGAGAGAGGGAGAGAGAGAGAGGGGGGGGGGGGACAAAGAGGATTCCAGGAACCGGACGCGAAAATAATATCCTCTTGTTGCGACTCGTGGAAAGCTCGGGAATAAGTAAGAGCGCGATTAGTCATCGCGTATCCGTGGCTCTCTTGCCTCGTTACTCCTTGACTCACGTGACGACTTATCCTCGAAAACGCTCGCCGGAGTAATGGTGCTCCCGACTTCCGGCTCGCGGCGATTGCCTCGATCTTTCAGATACATTCCAGCCGGGAAAATTTACTGGCCTGCGCGCACGTGACGACGCTCGATCGTTGCGCATAGACGCTGCGATCGCTCTGCGTTTTCTACTGTGCACGATGACTTCATGTTCCAGGAGTTTTACGTGTCGCTCGTTGGACAGAGCGGTTCCCTTAACAGGCATTTTAATAATCGCGAAGACCGGAATGACGGAGAGTAATTGCTATGTTTGTATTGTCCATGTAAAGAACGAGGTTTACTTGCTAAAAATTCAGATATCCGTAAAGCGAATTGCAATAGTTGAAATCTAAATGTGCCAGCGATCCGCCAGGGAATTTATAATTCGCGGCCGCTTCGGCTGTCTCGGAATCCAGCAGCGAGTGTCCGCGCGGTGGAAATTAACTGGCGCAGCAAGAGCAGGAACGACAGAAGGAATAGGCTTCAATTTGCATTCGCGCGAGCCGCGTGATGCGCGGTGCAACACGATATTTAGGCGGAGCGCACGAGCCGCGGAGTCGCGCTGGTGTCGCGCAGACGGATGTTTCGTCTGGAAATGGGTCAGCCTCGAATGACGGGGTTTCAGGAGTGAAATGACGAGCGCGCGAGGGGATCGATCGGACGATCCCCGGGTGCAGAAGGAGGAACAGGGTCGCGGGCGCGGCAGAAGGTCGGCGGTTCTCGCGATCGCGCGCGCGGCTCGACTCCGGGGGCCGGCTTCGGCCCGAATTTCGTCGATTAATCGTCTGGCATGAGCCAGAGACGCTAAATTGCTCGGATTCGATCAACGAGGCTGAATCGGCGACCGAACCAATTAAGTATTTCCATCGAATGTCCTCGAGCAAAATTAAACTGGCGCGACGGGATCGATATATTTTAAATCGGTACCCGTGGCCGCGACCAATTAGACCGATCTCGTTCAAAATTTATTCGGGCGATTCGGCCCGGCGGTCTCTCCTATCCGAACCGATGCGACCGTGCCGGCAGAAAGAAAGAGAGAAAGAAAGAAAGAGAGAAAAGAAAGAACCGAGGGAGCAACCGGTCGGATTCGGAGCCGCGCTGTCAACAATCTCGAATACGGACTCTGTCAACGTCGGGTCCAGACGAACGGATCGATATCGATATCGCCGTTCGATGTCCGTGGAGACCCCGACGAATGCACGTGGTTGCGCACGCGTCCCACGTGCACACCACCGGCGCCTCCCGGTGACTTATCGCGACGAAACTCGGCTGCGTTGAATAACGTCGGATCGACGGGAACGCGCGCGCCGGCCTCTCGATCCCGGCCCGAGCCGCGGCGGCTCGATCCTCGGTCTCATTAAAACACCATTACCAAAGGCAATTTCCGCGTGCGGCATTTCTTCGGCCTTACACGGCGTTATCCCGTCGTAGCGATCTCCCATCGCGCAACCGCAGTCTCATTCTTTCGCCGGTCCGATTCGCGGACGATTCGAACGGAATCCCCGTTCGTGTGCGTCGTCGGCGGGGAGGGGTGCTGCGACGCATAAATCTCAATAAAACGCAGGATAACGATTGCTTACTCACGTGGTACCCCGGGCTCGCCGAGCAAGAAACTAATGATTCACGCCGGACCCGCGGCGAGAGGCACCTCCTCTTCACTGTACGCGGATGTTAACAGCGATTTCCAACGGTCCCGTCGGTGTATCATTAAGGTGTACACCTGTTCGCGATTACACCGCGGCTCTGGAATGCGTTCTAGCCGCGACTCGTCGATTTTCACGCGGCTATAATCGATTCTGTTCGAGCGGCTCGCGTTACCAACAACGAGAACCAGGACGAGAACGAGAGAGAGAAAGAGAGAGAGAAGTAGACGGAGAGAAAGAGAAAGACTGATCGACGCGAAACAATCCACAGATCTGTACACACCGTGCGGAACACACGTCGGGCGAACACACACTGATCCACATACACTGAAAACTGGACGCGGCTCGGCGGCCGATTACGCGGGGACGAGGCGCGAGTAAACAAACTGTATCGCGGCGCCGATCGCGCGCATTTTCCGCGAACGCGCGACGCTAACTGAGGAGGGACCGCACGAAAACCGGCTATATACACTGCGATGGTCTTCCTCCGTGCATCGACTGCGTGTGCTCGGGTTATTGGCACTCGAACGGCGTCCATAAGACACCACCGCGGTCTCTCCCATTGACCTGGCGCGGGCCACACCGAACGCGGGTGTCCCCGCGATCCCTTCGGGCCCCCGAGGTGAGGCCAGTCACACAACACGTGCGCGCACCTTGGTCACCGAACAACAGTTCTCGAAACGGCGCTGGCGACCTTCGGGATCCTCTCGGCCCACGCGCGCGCGCGCGGTCCCTGGATCGCGGTCGATCGAAGGAGCGCGGACAGGAGGAGGAACGTTTTCGCGGCGCTGAACCGCCGGTAGCGGCGTCGAGGCTCGACGAGGAACAGACGGGCCGACGACGGACGGAAACGAAGCACACGCGGAATGCGCCTGGCCGGAGAACGTATGTAGGAACGGACGAACGAACGAGCAGGCGAGAGCCTGGCTGCCTCATTCGGTGAACAGCCCGCGGCCCCCACGTTGTTTGTCTCGCGAGTGGCCTGTTTACATGTTGACTCTCTGTTTACGCGATTCGTGTCCCCCTCTTCTCCCCCCCCCACCCTCCGGGCCCCTCCGGACTCCCTCCCTTCCCCTACCCCTCTCCCGGCCGCCTCTGATCCGCCACCCACCACCCGCCGACACCGCCGCGCCGTCTTCCCGCCACTGTCACACACCCCCGCTCGGCCCCACAAAGTCCCCCCCCGGCTGATCTCTCCTTTTCCACCGCTTGCCCGGAGAGGCTCGGCGACCGGACCGCTCGCTCTATTCGCTCGCTCGCTCGCTTGCTCGCTCGGCCGAATAAAGCCGCGTTTACACTGACCGACTCTGCCGCTCTCCTCGACTCACGGCTCGACTCTCGGCTCGACTCTCGGCTCGCGGCTCCACGGCGTGACCGAGCCCGCGCCGCTCAGCGCTCAGCGACTCCGCTTCGATTCGACTTTGATCGCGTCACCGGCGAACCGCTGCCCAGCCGACACTTCTCGCGTGTGGTAGGGATGATTGAGGCCTGGCCGAGGGGGGACTGCGCCGAGCCCGACCTTTTGGGACTTCTCCCCTCGCTTTGGGACTACGTCATACATCACGATTCGCGTCCATTGATCTCTCGAGGGGTTTTCTGGGAGACTAGTTTCCGCGGGACCTCGCCGAATCCCGTTTTGGGTCTGAAGAGGCTCTTTCAAGACCCTTTGCTGGGTCTTCGAAGACTTTCGTAGATCGTCTGATTTGCTACGATGACTGTACTTTGGGGATTCAGGGGGCATCTGGTTGTTTCGGTCTTTCTAATGATCGTCTTTAGTTTGCGACGAGTCTGGAGCTGTTAACACTGTATTGGGGTGTTATCTGGATGATCAAGAGCTGCAATAGGTTCCTCTTGTTTGACTATTCGTAAACAGTCAGATTCTACTGGGTAGGAACTAATTCCAGGACATTAAAATTGCCTTCTAAATAATTCCACTCGTCGAGTACTCAAAGAAGAAATTGCATTAGAGTTGTAATTTTTGAAAGTCTGTGAAAGATTCGACTCCGCAAGGCCCCGATATTTCGAGGAATGTTCGATCAACCTGGGAGTCGCCGAGGCCCGACGCCGGCTTGTATTTTCTCGAGGAATCCGGGGAATCCTTGGTAGCCAGGTGAAGATCCGCTTTCAAGACGGTTCTCTTCCGAAAGATCGTGACTTATACGACCCCATTCCCAAGTTACAGATCCGCAGCAGTTTATCTCCGGAGCAAAGGATCGCGCTGACCACCTCGATCCCATCGCCGGGGTCGACGACTGATTATCGATCCCCCTTATTAGCTCTAGATCTCCGGATATTACCGGTCGCTCGTAAACAGTTCGCCGAGCGTCGAGAACCGAGCTCGAAACAGGGCCACGACGCGATTCGCTTTTCCCCTATTACTCTCTCGAGAGAGCCCGATCCATCATCGACGGTGTGTCGCCCGCTTGTCTTTCTCCGAAGGAAAGCCGGCGCTGCCACGGGGGCCCTCTAATGATCGGCCGTTATGGCGGCGTCGCGTGCGACCGATTTGCGAACGGAAAAGTCGAGCAGGTCGGCGAAGAGTGTCTCGGTGACACGGCTGTATATCATTATCAATTTAATGACGCGAGCCTGTACGTTATTCATCCGTCGGTACACATAATACGCGACGCGGCGCACGACGGGGTATTAATAGATTTATACCCCGGGAATGTAAGGGAAGTGTCCTCCCCCCTCCCCCCTCCCCCCACGATCGCGACCAACTTTTACGGATATCGTCAGATAATTGAAATTACGTGAGCGCGACCTAATTAATCCCGGCGATCCGCGGATAATTGGATCTTCTTTCGAATATCGGCGCGTCGCGACGTCGCAGCTGACGTGTTCTTCTTTCCTTGGCGCCCCCCCCCCCCCCCTCCCTCCCTAACTAAAAATGTAATTGCTCCCCGGGCATCGAACACTCGGCCGGCCGCTCTCCGACGACGGCTAAAAAATTCATCGGAACCCTCGCGACAATTTACACTGTCGAATTATTTTATCGATCCCGGGGACACCGGTCCTCTCTCTCTCTCACTTTCCCCCTCTCTTTCTCTTTATCTCTCTCGTTCCCTCGAAAAAGAGGAACACGACCGCTATATCGCGCCTGTTCATATTTTACTCATAAAACGGGGAATTTCTGTATGGAATTTTTATTCGATTCCTGAACAGAGAGGCTCGATTAAATTTGTACTCCGATCACACAGAGCCGACCGGGCGACCGGGCCGCGAGTGTTTACGCAAATATAGATTTTCATAGGCCAATTTACAGAACCCGGAGCCAAACAGACACTCTTCCTCCCCTGTTGAAAGATCCATCGGTCAAATAGCCGCCTCGTCAAACTTCATTGCTATTTTCGAAACTGATATTCTATACGCGGGGAACGTCGAAAATCTAGCAGCCGCCGCCCGAGGCTCCTAATTACCCGAAAGTACTTCGGATCACCCGCTTTAGGGGGATCCCTCAATTGTATTAACATTGATCATATCAATCAGTGATCGTCTTCCTGAAGCCGAAATAAAATTCATTTAAATTACTGAATTTTATTTCGGCTTCAGGAAGACAATCACTGATTGATATTATCAATAAATATACCCCCGAGTATTCCTTGTAAGCCCGGGGAAATATTTATTGATAATATCGATCGGTGATTGTCTTCCTGAAGCCGAAATAAAATTCTGTAATTTAATTTATCACAAAATGATATTGCAACAAATTTAAATATAAATTTAATTGCAGATAAAACGGAGTTCTGTCCCAAAGTTCTCTTTCCAAATTTAATTGCGCGAGGCTACGTGCTCGTTGAGCAACGATCCCATCGGTATGGAAATAAAATGAGCAGCGATCGGCAAATAAACTCCATTTGGTCCGCGTTAGCGGCCGATTACGGTAGTTTGGGCGGCTGAATGAATCGCGGCGAAGGTCGCGTTGGAAATGGAGCCTTAACCGGCCGCCCACTCGTGCTCGTGTCGCAGGCTGACACGGCATGCGCGAGTCCACGGGCCCGACAGCACACCGCAAACAACCTCCTCTCGCCATTCTTTCCACGCATTCGTCGGCCCGTTCGCGGCTGCAATCTCATTCTCATCAATGAGTATGTATATCGACGTTTTCCCGCGGCGTGTCGCGCGAGACGTCGCGCGCGCCGAGCTCGATTTCTTCGACGCGTTTTACGATCCACCGCCGATAACGCGCCGTTCTCTCCCTCCCCTCCCTCCCCCGCTTATCAACACGGCTGTTACGCGTACACCGGCACACCGATCCGCCGTACTAATTTAATTCCACGAGCGTCGAAAAACGTTAGGCCGAGCGACGATAAAACCGGATAATCCGTCGGCGCGAGGCAGGAAAGGCCGTGGCCGTCCCCGTCGCGCGCATAACAATAAACAATAAAGAACGCACTCGCGGCCACCGATTCCGAATGCGTTCCCCGAGCGACGCCGGGCTTTTACGAGCGAAGAACACGAAACGCGACGTGTTTGTTAGTCGATAAGACGGTTATTATTCGTCGCGCGCGCGCGACCAGCCGCTTCTTGTACGGCGATCGTGTGCGTGCGCGTGTGTGTGTGTGTTTTTTTATCGAGGCAAAGTAAATAAGGAACGGTTTGTACCAGATAGAGATTCGAATATTCATCGGCACGGAAAACCTGTCAAAATGACGGATTGCCGGTCGTATAATTATAGTTATTCCGCTCGCAAACGGCGAGGAATTGTTCGACACGTTCTACGCGCGCCGGAACACGCGTGCCGTCGCAAGAAGCGCATCGCGACGATTTTTGCGGCAGGAGCTCGCGGCCAGGTGGCGACGGGTCGTCTTCCGCAACGATGCTCGACGATAGCCTGCGATTAAGGAATTACCGCGAAAAGTTGATACGTTAACGTTGCACGCATCGAGCGCCAACAGCGATTTCTCTCATCTCGTTGCAAGATCGCAATTTTTTCTTTACAAATTAAGTCTTGGATATAGCTTTGATCAAACGAAATTGCATCTTTAGAATTCTCTGTCGTCGATGAATTATTCTCGTTGTCCCCGTGAATTCTCGAGTCGGCATGAAATATTCGCGGCGGAAGATTAATATAATTTACACGGCGAATCATAGTTTACTGTTCAACATCATCCCCGCGGACCCGTTAGGGCTAGGATATATGGGTTAATGCATGGAAAATAGTAAACGTCATTTCTTGCCGAGTGAATGGTCAACGCGTAATTCTCCGAGTGGAAACGTCATCCTCAGCAATATGGCTATTCAAACATGTGGCCCACGATGAGACTACGCAGACTCGGGCTGTTCGCGTTGTTCTCCCCCACCAGTCCCACAATTTCTCTCTCTCTCTCTCCCTCTCTCCCTCTCTCGCACTCTTACTCTCTCTCTCTCTCTCTCTCCCTTCCTCCGGCCGGCTCCGCTCTCCCACCAAGCGCTGTCTTTCTCTTTCTGCAGTTCGATTAACAGTATGCATCATACATAGCAAGAAACTGCAGAACGATCTTATCCGCCCAGTTTATTTATTTATTCCCGTGTCGGTGCATGTTTTGCTTCGCGGAACGATTGCGACACGTGTTTAAAAACCATCGAGCACGATGACGAGGACGTAGAAAGGATGACAAGCCGCGATTCGAATCTACGAGGGACCGTGCCTGTCTTTTTCTTATTCCCCGGCTTGCCCGGTCAACGAATTGATAATGCTATGTACGATCTTCGAGATTGCCCGCGGGAACCGTGAAGCGGACGTTTTACATTGTGAGCAATACAGTCCACTCAGCAAGCCGAGTCGCGATGCTCCATCGTCGGATCCGTTGCGAACGGTATCCGCGGAGTTTTGCGATCCGGGCGGCGAATGTAACGCTGTTGACACTGTAAACTGTTTGAAATCTATCGTTGCTGTGACTGCAAATTTATTACAAATTGCGCAATATTATTGGTTCAGTATATATATTTTTATTTCACTATTCTTGAACTGTTAACCTTTTTGGTAGGAGCACTCTGTACGAGACGCTACGCTGAAAATTCGCATATAATCAGTCCTTAGTATAATTATAACGAGTAAAGATTGTCTTAAGCGTTAAATAAAAACCGTGCTCAATAAAACAGTGTTTTCTTTAAACAAAAAATGCTGCTTCCAGCTTTAATATTAAAAGATATGATATTCTGTTATTTACACAGGTTAGCATGCCGGATATATCCGGCGCTCGTACCGAAAGGGTTAATTAAAATGACTGTTTTTAATGTCTTACAGACTTATTAGCTCTTCTGATGTTCCTAAGATAACCGTGATTTATTTGATTTAATTGCCGCAAATAATCGGTTTCCTAATTTCCCTTCAACCGATTAAAATGATTAAAATGACACGAACGTCTCCATGGAGGGTGACGCAATTTCGCAAGGAAAATAATAGCAGTTGCTCTCGGTGGTCTCTAGATTGACCGTGAAGCGAACGATCGGAATACCGGAGTCAAAACGGACACAGTCAAGGCCTCGCGGGGGATGGAGGATTTACATTAAGAATACTTGTTCCGTGTGTACCGACGATCCCCGACTGTTGCTCTATTTAGCGAGGGACTCTCGTAAAACAGTTTTACGACGGAACAAAGCCGTCCTGCGAATTTCCGGGAAACAAGTAAATATTGACAGCGGCGCGTCCAAGAATGGTTTCATAGAAGTCGTTAGACAAAAGATAGCACGGTCAATGAATCACAGATAAGGCGTCGTTCGCCGCGTCTATTGCGAGTAGATTCAGTGAGTAATAGACGGACGGGTCTCTCGGGGCCGTGGAATGCCGAAGTGTCGGGTTTTTCAAGATCGAGAGGCGCCACGAGACGGTGAAAGCGGGCGTCGTCCGGCGACGGTCCACTCCCGGGGGATAAACAGGAAATCGCGGGGGGGTATCACGGCGGCGGTAATGATAATTTCCCACGGATGATCGCCGGGTTACGCGTACTCGAGAGCTAAACTCGATTATCATTACCGCACCGCCGCGGACAGATATTTATCTTTCCCCCGTCGGACGAGCCCGAGCAAGCGAAACTACAACGGAGCCGATCGATTTAGCCATTTATCAATTAATCTTATCGACGGCGTGGCCCGGCGTGCCCATAACGAATTCCCGTTTTAATCACGTACCGCGAGCTATACTTTCGTAACGACGGGGCCTGTTCAACGTCTGCTACGCTAATAGCGAGTTAATTGCATCTGGTGCAGGGGAATCCCCTTTTCCGTCACTCCGCGCACTCACTCTCTCACTCTCTCTCTCTTCCTTTCTTTCTCTATTTCTCCCCGGAGAAAAATGTACATCCTGTGCTCCCTGCTGGTGAGAAAAAAAAATTATAAAAAAGAGAGAGAAATAGAGAGAGAAGATAGGATTCTTGGTCGAAACGACGCTGCAACCGATTCCCCCGGTTTAATTGTCCGACACGGCCGTCGCGGATTTTACTGCGCGCGCTAAATCAATCGGCGACCGGGCCGCGGCGTTTTTCCGGCGGGAATAATATTTCTCAGTTTCATGTATCATAAATCGGTAATTCACGCGCCGTGAACGCGAACGGCGGCAGCGAGGCGACCGGCACGCCAGCCAGGCCGGGGTCTCCACGTGCGCGCGCGCGCGCGGGAAAACGGTCCCCGAGTGAGATACGGCAGGATATAAACGGGCGTTTATTATCCGGGAAGTGGTTACGTCTTATCAATCCCAACACATTTTATTTTTTATCGGCGTGTCGCGCTGGAATATTGCACCTCTTGCGTAATCCCATTGCACCGGACGGGAAACACGACCCGGCACTATGTTGCACGCGCCTCGTCGCCATTTCTTTGCCGGCCCTCGGCGATCCTGGCGCTGGTCGGATGCCTTCGGGACAGCCGCGACACCGTTAACACGCGGTCGCAGCGATGGCTCCGCGGGATGCGTCGTGGAATTCAATTTTTCGAACGGTTCGCTGGACGCGCCGTGACGCGCAGAAGAGGAATTGCAACGTGTGCATTGTTCTTGCGAGAGAGAGGGAGAGAGAGACGATTTGACGGAATTGCCGGAGATGTTGCGAAGTTCTATATTTTAGTGCTGTAACGAGGGACTGTGGCTCTTAAATTGAAAGCGAATCGCTCTTTTATTATTATCTAGCCTGCAGCGTTTAAGCTTTTATGGCAGAATAATAAAATGGTAAAAAGACTTCACGAATCTTGATACCTTAATATATTATTTACAATCTACAAAAATTGTTAAATTAAAGGACGAACTTGCTATTTAGTCTCCATACTTTACAATCGAAGTAGAAAATATTTATTTTGCACAAAGATCCGCAATTTATTAACCCTTTGGAAATCTGACTCTAAGGAACCACTGAAAATTGTTCCATCGCGTTCCAAAATAATCTTCGAATTACCAAAATTATTTTTATCTAAATCCTTGTTAAAATTATCGTAAGTAAAATACACTAATTACAAAATCAGAGAAAATAAAAATCCTGTAATTCAGAGAAATCATTTTGGATTTAGATTCGAAAAATCCCCAAGTGCAGAGGGTTAATATTTAAACAACAAAGTAGAGCTTGTCGCAGAATGAACATAAATTTTCTCTCTCGTGCAGGAATTTACGCGAATCAGGGTAGACTAATGAAGGTAGCAACGAAAGGAGATCATAATGCAAACAGTCAACCCTGCGATTATTAGCGATCGACACGAACCTCGTCGTCCAAATAGCCGAGTACAGGCGAGCGTTTTGTAAAACACGTCGGATTACGCGGCCGGTCGTTTTATTTTCATGAAAATCGTGCGCGGGTGTTGCGGACACGCGTCAGTCCGTATAATATCGCGTAACCGCCCCGGGGACCCGGGGGAGGGGCAGAGAGAGGGCGCGCCGAAGGACGACCCCGAGGGGGTAAATCGTCGCGTAAACGCCTCGGTATATGGACCGGCCGGGATTTCGTTTCGGAATCGGCGCGAGCGAGTGAGAGTCCGTAGATAAGGTAATCCCCGGGGCCGCCGAAACTCTCCTCGGATTCCCCGAAAACCACTCCGGCGTCGCCCAGGCCGCAGAAGCTGTGTACCTGCGGAGAATAGGGGCGGGACCGGTCTCGGTCAGTTTAATGCGAAACTTGCCGAATACGAAGTGGCTCCCTCACGGCGGCGCGAGGTAGATTTGCCGGAAAACAATAAACAGACCCGCGAACTTAAAGGATCGCACGGTCGATCGAGCATCGTAAATGCCCGTTGCCGGGGAATCGATTCCCCTCGACGCGGGGAGGGGGCGGAGAGTGGCGAGTCGAAAGTATTCGGGCTCCGCGAAGACCCTTTTATTAAGAACTTTTCACCCTTGCGATTTTTCTCGGGGATTCCGCGTCGACGGCGATTGCTATTTATTTTGTGTTAATTTTTTCAACGTCGCTCTTCCAATCCTCGCGTTCCGAGCCAGTTTATTATTAAAATATTTAAACCTACCGAGCTCTAAAAAAAACCAATTCTTTAATTACCGAGTTGGAAACAATGCAATAGTATTTTAGAATTTCTTAAATATTTTCAGTTATCTAGTTATATTATTAAAATCTCGAAGTGAAAGTTAATAAAGACGCGCCGGATATAAAAATTGTCTCGAGAAGTGAAGAACGAAATAATATGAAACGGATTACACAAAGGACCGTCGAACAAATATACGAACTCCGGGGGTAGTTTCGAGTGTGACGAAGGAGAGGCGACGGGATTTATCGTCGAGAAAATGATTCCGGCGTTCCGGTAATTGTCGGACGAGGGGAGGCATATCGGTGTCGGTGGTAGAACAAGGAAAGAATTCGCTCGTTACTTTTGACGCGGAGGATTTTCGGTGCGAGCGGGGCCGCCGCCGCCGCCGCCGCGGAAGGGTTGTTGGATCGCGGCGCGGAGGCCTGACTGATTGATCGACGGCGGTGGGGAGGGCGGGGGGAGGGGGGGAGGCCGGTAGTCAGATATATCCAAGAAGACTCCCGACAACTTTTCCCATTATCGTCAATATGCAGGCCGAGGCTTTTGGTATCGCGTTCGAGGGCGTTACGGCGTCGATTCTATGGTAAAAGGAAACCGGTTAAATCGCGTCGACGACCTTTATTGCCGTCTTAAAGCAGTTAAGTTAATCGGCATCAGCATAAGAAAACGGAAGGGGCTGCGAACTTGACGCGGCAGGAATCGAATCGCCTCTCTCTCTCTCTCTCTCTCTCTCTCTCTCTCTCTCTCTTGCATTTAGAGTTCGAGACAAAAACATTAACATAAATCACGGCGACGGCGAGAGGGGGCCGAGGCGAGAGGACGAACGGAGAGAAAGAGAGAGAGAGAGAGAGAGAGGCGGGGGACGACGCGGAGGGCGCGAGGAAAGATCTACCGCGGGATCGAATGTTTATTCCGATTCCCTAGTCGAGAGCGTTCTCCTTACGGGGCGCGCACTTTACAGCTCCATCGAGCCTCGTCCTCTCTGTGCTTCCTTACCTCCACGCAATTAGTGCCTCGAAAACTTACGAACCATTTGTTTCCTCGTTACAAAAGAGAAAGTACGGATCCGAGGCGGCGAATTCTTCGGCGAAACCGTTCTGAACGACTCGCGAATTATACGACGCTCCTGTTTCGTTCTCCCTTCGCGTTTATACTATATTCTAGAGGTCCATCGAAATTTTTAATCATTTTTATATTGTCTCTATAAGTTTCTCTGCGAACTAATTACATCTTTGGAAGTATATTAAAAAGAAACCTTTTTATAGCGCCGGTAACTATGCGACAAAAATTCGGAAACAATCATCTTGATTGGTTCGATAGCTAGTTTTAATTAACATAATAAACATAAATTAACATAAAATTTTCATAATGATTACATAGTAATGTTTTAATTTTTTTAAA
The DNA here is from genome assembly GCF_028453695.1 of Augochlora pura. Taxonomy (NCBI): domain Eukaryota; kingdom Metazoa; phylum Arthropoda; class Insecta; order Hymenoptera; family Halictidae; genus Augochlora; species Augochlora pura. Next base: position 1,961,025 of record NC_135774.1, on the reverse strand, counting down.
TGATCATTACTCTGTAGATTGTAATAATTACTTAGAAGAAGTAAAAATTTATCGCGTGCTTGTATTTGGTCTTAAATGCTTAAATTTGATAGCAAAGGAATTTTATTTGGACTTAAAAGAATGGGCGAAACTCGCCGAGATAAATCAAGGGGTTAATCGACTGACCATCTCGAGGTTGACGATCGCGGTAAAAGTTCTGACAAGTTTTCAGTGAAATTCGTTGCGATTTCTAGTAACCTCGGTGTGCAGCTGGCTTGCTGTTCGATTGAATAATGAACGATCGCGAAAATTTTGCTAAATATTAATAAAGAAATGGCGTTGAGACGGAAACAGTTACGAATGTGGGAAACTGGCAAGGGGTGGTTTCCGTGCCGGCGAGACGCGTGTGAAAACACGCAAAAGTTGAGGGCGAAGGTGCCACTTAACTCCCACTCCCCCCTCCCCTCCCCCCTCCCCCCCCCCCACACCCCCTCCCCGATGCCGGGAGTTTCGAGAGAACGCACCTTGCGTTGCACGAGTGTGCCAACCCTTCGACCTCAACTCTTTCACTTTTAGCGGGGATTCGATGAATTGCCGGCTGCCGCTGCCAATAAATAATGCATTTTGTGTTTGCCCCCGGTAAAAGGGTCCACCCTTAAACCGGCCCGCCTCCGCCGCCCTGTCCCCCCCCCCCCCCCTCCACCGCCGAACTAACCCTAAATTCCGACCGATTCCAAAGGCGATCGAGCCGCACGATTTAGTGAAACGGTCGACTTCGAATCGATACAGCCTTCTCGGGACCAGTGTCCTGAATGTCGCTCGTACCACCCTCTCGGCCAACGAGCACCGACGACCTTGAACCCCTTCCCAACACTTCCCAGAATTATTTAGGCCCATTAACCCCCCCTCTCAATTTTTCCCTCGGCTTTCCCGAACGCCGCTGCACTTGCGAACGTTCGTTCTCTCTCTTTGTCTCCCGGAAACTGTTCCTGATATCGCATCGACTATTTTTACATTTTTATCAACGATTTAACAGCTGATAATATTTTCACGATTTTAATAAAAACGATTGGTTTACTGGGGCCACGACTAGCTTAGAATAATATGTGCAGAGTAATTAATGAAACTTATTTTTTTACAGAAATTTATTTTTCAACCCTTCGAGTGTTGACTAAACTGAGAAACCAAAGATAATAACTAAATATTGACATCACAATCGCATAATTTATTTTTCTATTATAATTTATATAAGAATCGCGAGGGATTTTACAAATTAAGTAGAAACTGTACCCAGGAAGGATTAATTAAAAATGATCCGCGACGAGGAAGGAGCACGGCTAACAATTTATTTTGACTCGGCTGCGAAGAAAATGGCAGCGACGGACGGCGAGTAACAATCGATTAGCAGTCCTTTCTTTTCACCTGGGAACGTCTCGGAGAGAAAGGAGCGCTGATCGATAGCTTATTACTATGATAAAGGCGGCTTCTTAGCGGTCGAGGACAACGAAATAATATAGCAAAGAATAATGGGGAGACCCGCTTCAAACGCAGATCGTATTGAAATAAATTTGCGGACAATGGACGAGGAAAGTTGGGGGAGGGGGGGGCCACGGGACCCCGGCAAACAGAAAACGAGAAACCGAACGAGGCGGAAGGGAATATCGGGATAATGGCAGCGCGTAGCAACATTGCAAGGTACCCTATGCATTGTCTGTAATTTACCGAGCAGATCAACCCTGCCAATTACGGGCCAACTATTATGCGGACGTCTCGCGAGCGAGCCTCGCGGATACTTTAAGGCGATTCCGTGCCCGTTACCCCTTTTCTTCCTCATTGTCCACGCGGGTCTCTCGCGCACGATGGAACCCGATCCCGAAAAACGGACGCTTCGTTAGCCGGTTCGCCTCGAACGGGTTTCTTGTCCGCCTTCTTCCTATCCGGACAGGGGGGGAGACAGGCTCTGCCGGAAAATCGACGACTTATCGCGGCAATAATTAATAAACGGCGCGCTGCGAACTTCCGAGACTTCTTTTACTTAGCGAAAACACAAATTGCTTGTCCGATCAATTATTCAACGACCGTTCCCGTCGATTCTGTGCCCCGTGTTCGTCGCGTTGCCCGCAAGCTCTCGCGTTTCACCACCGGAGGAAATTTAATAACAAGAGCAGTCGCCTGATCGTTAATTAAATCGCAGACGCGGCGTATAAATAAATTGACCGGCGAGGAAACGCGCTGCGTAGATTCCATTCTTCAGAAGTCGCGCGAACGTCTGTGTTACGCGGACGGAAAATTGATTGTACTCGATCTCGATTTTACGCGAAGAATTTAATCAGAATCTCCTCGGATGCTCCAGTACTTTTCACGTGTAAATTCAATGCCATAATTTATTTTATCTATTCTATTTTATCTATGTTACTCTATGATAGTCATTTTGGTCGAAAATATATTTTATTTCTTTTTTCTATTCCTATTGTTAATATTTCTATTCTCCCATATAATATTTTATTGTATCTGAGCCTATTTCACCGTATTTTATTTTTTGTTATTCAACTTAATTTATACATTTTTCATGGGGTCAGTCATCGCTAAAAATCGACACTATAGCGTCCACTCTCGAGAAACCATCTGCTATTTCAGGGAGAACGCGATTAGAAATAAATTACATTGAATTGCGGTCGAGTAAAAAATACCGTCGCCGCAGGATCTATCGTATAAATCAATAATGATTTAGTTCGGTAACGTACAACTGTGGTCAACATTAGCTGTTGACCGCAAAACGTACACGCTTCGTAGTCGCCACTCGAGTGCAAAGGATTATTGTCCGACAAGTTCAAGTGGACATTCCTTGCATATTCATCGTCCGTGCATTTTCATTCTATTTTTAGCCGGAGGCATGATGCAAGACGATTACGGCAAAACATCGTCCGCGCTCGCGCACGGAGACAGTGTAATTAATGGAATTCCGTTCCAGAAGAGTTTCGGAACTACTTCGGTCAAACGTCGATCGCGGGGCCAATCACCGTCAATTTGCGGCTCGCCGGGCATCGATCTTTCGGAAACGCGTGTCCCACCGCGGGACGATATACAACACAAAGTAAGAAGAACGGGCGAACGTGTCGCGGCCGTGAAATTATTTAAGCCGGCGGAGGAGACAGGCAGACGTCGTCTGACAAATGCCACGATTTCATTTAGTTTATGATATTTAAATGAAGTCGCCGTCTGCCTGGCGGAACAACCACGGCCCGCGTGTAAACGAGCGAGTCACCTGCGAGACGTTCGCCGTCGCTAATTTCTGCCCGGGCATCCTATACCAGTGAGACTGAAAAAATCAGCGTCTTTACCCTTTGAAGCCATTTTAACTGGAAATCTGAAATCATTTTTCTGCTTCGCGGTATTTCCATTCCATTCAACAAAATCAATTTTTATGCATAGAAAATTTATTCTCGTGACTCCTGCCAACAGTTTTACTACTTGATAATTTTTTTTAATCTGAACCTTATTGTTATATATATATTATTATATATTTTGCATACACTATCTCGTGCTCAATTATTAAATATTAATGATATTCTTAGAAATCGATGTTTGACGTATAAATAATAAAAAATATTCGTCGCGAACGTTTTTAATGACAATATAACTCCGCACGGGTCCGAACGGACCCAGTAGCCGCCGCGCGTGAATAAAATGCCTCGGATTCTGTCTCACGGTATTTACGCGTCCAGCCTCGTAAACCTTATTATTAATCCTCTGTCTATTTCGTTTCGGGATCGTTTCGCGCGGATTAACTTTACGGTCGTCCGGTGGACCGGCGCCGGTCACCGGTGCGCCGGACGCGGTCTCAATAACGAGCGTGAAAATTTCACGAGGCTCCGATCGCGACCCGGCCCAGAAAATACATTTTTTATGCCGGTCGTTCGCGGACCCGCGCGTCCCACCGCGCCGGAGGGTTGGAATATGATTAGTATATCGCGGCGAAGGCATCGGCGCGGATACTTAAATTAAGTTTATTGGCCAATTTTCACGGCGTCGCGTCCCCTCCCCTCGGCTCGCGACCCTCGTAAAAGACGGAGTCGGGAGTTTTGTATCGGGAGCTACTCGTCGAACGTCTCCGGGACTCGTTCCATTAAAGAGCGCAGAGCGATGAAGGTAATTATTACGTTCGGGGAAAGAGTCGCGAGGGCAGCGACAGCAAACAGTGGCAATAAGCGGTGTCCGCGGCTGTTTTACGAGGAACCTCGTTTCTGAAACGACCCTGCCGAACAATTAAAAATCGCGTCCCTTCTGCCGCGTTCCTCGCAGACTCGCGATCTCGAAAACGTTCGCAGATATCGCGTGTCAACCCTTTTATATCGGTTCGCATCGACAGTTACGTATCTCGTTGATCTGCATTACGCATGCGAATAATTAATGACGATATTGATAAAGCGATAATAATTAGACTACCAAATAGCATTCGATTGCGTTCGGCTCATTAAACCGGGTAAGAAGTGGAATACGCGTCTGGATAAGCTCCTGCATCTCGCAGTCGATGCGGACGATTTTTATTTGCATAAATATCCGCAGGCTAATTGTTATATTTAATGAGACAGATTTAAGCGGGCGTTGTAAGACATAAAGTCTCGTAATATGATTGGTCGGATTGGACGAGAGGCTGAGTGAGAGAGAGCAGGTTAAAATTATTGTCCCATTGCGCATTGATAAGGGCATGGAAATATTCTGCTGTTTAAATGATTAACACTGTATTTCCGTTGCGCGGCGCGCGAAGAGGCCGGAAGTGTTCGATGTGTAATCTTTAATTCACGTCTGGCACACTTCCGAGTGTCTCTTATATATTTCAATTAATCCGCACCCGAGCAAGAGCCCGGACGAATAAAGAGTTCTATTCCTGCTTTATTTATTGAATGTTTAATCACGACCGCCGCCTGTAACAGCGAACCTAATCGAAACACTGATAACAACCAAGAATTCCGATTTCCGGCGAAGGAACAAGAGAGAACGTCGCGAGGAAACGTCTTCTTCTTTCCGCGCCGCGTTCCCGCCGCGACGGCGACGATTATTTCCAATGAGCGATCGCGCTCTCGTAATTAGCCGGCGGAAAAGCGGCCGCTTCTTAATCTCGCGTCGATCGGCGAAACTTTGTCCGAGCGGATTACCGGGCGACGCGCGGCTCCACGCCCGGAAATCCGGAAAATCGTGAAAAACGTTTGAAATTCGTCGCGATTTGATTGATCGCGTTAATAAGAAAGTTTCCGTCCGTTCTACCGCGTCGCGGCTCTTATCGCTGGACGTGCGGCGTGGCGGCGGCGGCGGCGGCTCTCGCGGAAAAACCGCGGGAAAGGGGGCCTTATCGATCGCCTCGATACACCCCATTGATTAGCATGATTGATGAGCCGGCTACCGTGCCGCGGAAGCCTAAACCCGCGCCGCTTGAAAACCGATCCCAGATTCCGCGAACACTTTTGCGACGTATTAGGAGAAACCGCGATGCCGCGATAACAAACTTTACGATTTAGCTCAAATTGGATTAAACTTTCGAGCGTGCTGCTTTTTAGTAAGCCAGCAATGATACTCGGCATTAGCGGGACACTTGTTTAGCGTTGATTGCGATGTATGTTGATGCGAAATTTCCGCGTCTTTATGTCATTATTTTATTTGATCGAAATAAATCTTTAACTGTTTAACTAGTTGTAGGACTCTTCTTTAGCTTTGTCTATGAAACGTGAAAGGGTTAAGTGACACGAATCCTTTTGATTTGTTATCAATAAAAATCAATTAACAGTCACTGCTGCCCCTCGATTCAGAAACGGGCTATTAACCCCTTGACGTACCATTTTCTTAACACTTACTGCGATTAGGAATTTTTCAATCGATATGATACAATCGGTATCATATCTTAGAAGGGACAGAACATTAATGTTTATAAAAGTGTTTGAATTTACCTCAATGCTTAAATATCAATGACAAGGGATTCGAATTTTATACACCAAATTTAAAGAATAGAATAATATCTATATTTAATAATTCATTACTGTAATGTTCATCGCGTGTCGGACTCGTCAGAGTACGCTAAGGGGTTAATTAGAGGAAAGTCTGTACATACGATTGCTAATGAGAATAGGCACAGGCTGGTCGACGGGTCCAATAAAATAGCACACGAAGGAAAGAAGGGGCTAGGATCTCTCCAAGGAGATCTTCCGTCGATGGAAGAGGCGAAACGAAATTACGAATCCGATCTAAAGACCGTCGGAGGTCGGTCCGTATCAGAATTCAGACTTTCACCGTGACTTTCATTGGATAAAATATTTTCTAGCTGATAAAAGGAGGAAATTCAGTGTTAATGCCATGCCAGGCAACAATGTGGCAGAGATACTTTCACCGGTGGCCGAGAGAGAGGGAGAGAGAGAGAGAGAGAGATAATGCAAGCCGAGGAGAAATCCCGCGCGGGATCGAAACGGGTCAAAGAACTTGGATCGTAGGATCCACGATGGTAGGATCCCGCGCTGCTCGATCCCCGACGCATCCCGACGGGCTGTTCGATAAATTAGGGCGCCGGTCGTTCGATCCGCGACTCAATCGACCATACGAAATCCGAATTTTCAGGTCGAATTCCACGGTCGAGTACAGAACTAAGTCGATCATCGTGATTTCCCTCGATTTCTCCTCCCTCTGTTTCTCTGATCGCCGAGCGTTAATTGGTGATCAGGTAAATAACGGAACGGCGGTGATCGGTGAGCGCGCGCGCGCGCGCGAGGTTTCGAGAGCCAGCGCGGCGGGAGATTATTGTGCGGCCGCTGTCGGAATTCTGAATCGCTCTCCTCGCCTCGTGTAATATTATTTTTCGCCGGAGGAATGCCTGTTTCCCGAATGGCATTCGACGCGAACGCGAAAGAAATCAATAGGCGTGCAGATTAAAATAGCGGAAGCCGGCAAGAAGAGGAGAGGCAACGGTAACGGGCAGCGCCGGACGCAAAAGTAGACAAGCGGAAAGAAACAGCATCGTTTTCTCGTGCCGGTGGTTCTCAAACTAATTGTCCCCGCTCCGCGCGGGCTCCCGCTGAAATTGTTTTTAATCAGCGCCGCGCGGATGAGAGAGCGGCCAGATTAACCCGGATAGTAGGTCGTTATAATCTTTCGCCTTGGCGGCCTCCATACAGAAAATTTGAAAAGAAACAAGCGTAACGACCGAGAAGAGGTGTGACACGGTGTGTCTGTCGACCGTCGACGTCGCCGCCGTCGCCGCGAAGAAGTAGGAAAATAATCAGAGCGCTCGAGTGTCCTCTAGCGACGTCGATCCCGCCCGTGCTGCCTAAAACGCGCATCCCCTGCGCCTCGCCCCTAATTCGTCCGCCACTGGATAAAAAATATATATCTCCCGAGCACACGAATGAACGGATGTACCCGATGCCAATGATTCTGTGTCCGACACCGACGCGCCCCGGGACCAATCACGAGCGAGAAACGCTCTTCCCGCGACACGGTCCGGTAGCGTTTAACTTTGCGAAGCGTCGTCGTTTTAACCCGCAGAACCGGCTGATGAGGGCACAGCGCGCGTAGGTGGGAGAGGCGAGGGGCTCCTCCGCTCTCTCGGCTCTCCGGTATCTCTCTCTCTCTCTCTCTCTCTCTCTCTCGGCTCTCAGCGTCAATTCACCGTGGCACAGGCACAATCATCGAGGGCAAAGTCATCGGGGAAAAATAATTACAATCGGTCGCCTAGTAAGCGCCCGACCGGCTGGCTCACACTCCACCAATTCCCTGCGTCTCTCCCTACCACGTCTCGCGATTCCTCTCGCGTGCACACACGCGCGTACTCGCCACCGCGTACCAACACACGTTTAACCCCAGCGCACGACCACCCCCACGGGGGAACCACTTCACATATTCGCGGTTCGACGATCCTGTACAAAATCCTAGCCGGTCGTTATAGCTTGCTTGTGTTCCTCTATCCGTCGCCCGCGCCCCGGTTCTTTATTATTACATTTTTATAACGATCGCGAACCAGTCAAAGAGTCTCCGCAGCCTCGCGCGGCTGTCTGCGAGCGACGCGATCGGCGAACAACAATACTAACGACTGACACACGCCCCGCGCGCGCGGATCCTTTACGAGCCACGTAACGCCCCCCCGCTCGAGAATCGAACGACGAGACGCTCTCCTCTAATTCGATCCCTCTGTAACGACGACACTAATGACACCCCCGCGGACCTTCCGACGACGCGGCTGAAAAACCGTCGCTCGAGACAATCGTCGAGAAATCGTCGAGACACCGTCGTGCCGCGAAGGAATTCCCGAGGAGACGTCACAGGATCCGGGGGCTCGTCGGGTTCCGGGTACAGTCCGGTGCCCGCCACTCGGGGCGCGGCGAAGTCGATCGCCAGCGGGCGCCTCTCGATCGCGCCGAGTTTGGAAGCCCGCGGCGCTCTTCGAGAACTAAGACGCCGGTTTAAGGAGCGTCTCGGCGCGTGCAGGCTTGTCCAATGTTCTCGCGAACTCCGAGCCACTGAGCAGCCTCCGCTATAAATAGCAGGCGGAACACAGACGCGGAACCACCGACACCCAAAAAAAAAAAAGAACGGGATGATCGGCCAAGGAATGTTCACCCCTTGCTCCCTGATCGGAGATGCTGATCATTAGCCTCCGGTAATCTGCAGGATTCGCTCTCCGTTTCGTTCGCGACGCGCAGACGATTCTTGGATCGCAAACGGGACACTCGGATTTGGCAGGCATCCTTGACAGCCGGAACTCTCTTCTTGACACCTGGTGCTGGCTCTGATCTTTACGCCACGTCACCTCGCTCTATGGTTGCTGCTTCTTTTAATTTTATAGCGCGCATAGAGAGTACTCTTGGACATTTAGAGTGCTCTCTTTTGGAGAGCATTCTCTCTTGGAGAGAGAGAGATGTTCGTCAAATATATGCTCGTTTAGGGATGAAGCTTTTTAACAAGCAATTTAAAAGACATTTGGAAGACGTCTTCTTAGGCCGAGGAAGATTATGAAGTTTGCTGATCTTCACGGCAAAAATGTTCTGAGTCATCTGTCAGGGACAGACATTACGTTAAACCCACTCGGCTCTAGATCACTACAAATGACTGACGTATATTGCTTCATGAGAATGACGGGATTGAACGTATTTAGACTTTCCGCTATTTGTATTACAATTTATGCTTCGCGTTCGCTCTGCCACGGTGTTTCTATTTTACAATTCAGACTGCGTGGCAGGTTCATTTTCTCAATTTTTTCAAACTTCTCATATTATGTAAATTATTATGTCTTTTACATAATAACCTGGAAAACATCATAAAATTCGAAAGTTCATTACGAAAGAGCCTGTCACATAATTGTCACGAAATGTGAATCATGTTAAGCCTTTAACTTTTATAATCAACTGGGTATTAACCCTTTGCACTCGAAGCCATTTTTACTGTAAGTCTGAAATAATTTTTCTAATGTACAGTCGCGATTCATACCAACAGTTTCATTTCCAACAATTTTTCTAACATTAAACTTTGTTGCCATAAAAATGATTTTAAAGGGTGATAGAACAATTTTAGTGGTGCCTCAGAGTCACCACTCGAGTGCAAAGGATTAATAAGAAGCGCACTTTACTCGCAACTTCACCAAGTCGTCCAACAATAAGACAGCATTGCGAAACACTTCGCAGCATCGAGTCTTCAGTATATTAACCAGCGACGAACGTGAAACGTTAAACGTCTCCGGCTCTCAATAACAGCGTAAAATATTGCTAATTACCGTTCACCGATCGGTACGAATCGCAGCGTGCGCCGCTTTACGCACTAATAACCGAGGGAAGAAAGTTCCAATAAAGTCGACACGATCTCGACGGTTTGCGTTGGCCGTCATCTCGCCGCGTTGCGAACACGTTTGTTCGGGGAGGCTGTGTACCTTATCGGCGTGGATCGGCGATCGGTGTTTCCCGTCGCGGTCGGAACGGGGTCCGGTTCCGTGGCGTTTCGATTCTTGACGGGGCCGCGCGGCACACGCGTCCGTATCTATCGGCCATAAAACGTGCGCGGATGACCGAGTCCGTAGTTCGCGTATCTACATAACAGCCTCTGGCGCGGTTCTATTCTAGATTCATAACTATTAATACTAATGTCTGCGGGTACTCGGGCCAGGGGACCCGGCTTCTTGGCCAACGTTGGCCATTTCTACCTCTCATCAATGGTACATTCAAACACGGGCAAACATGAATTTATCAACGAACCCGCCGCCGTGGGACGGTGTTGTGTACACGACTAAATATATTCGTGCCGTTGCACCGCGGGGACAGGCCACGACGTCGCACCATGGCCCGGATTAGTGCCGCGAGGGATCCCGGTCCGGACGAATCGCGCGAAAAATCCGCGACTCGTTTGTCGTTATTAATTCGATGATTTTTTTTAGTTGTCGGGAATTGCCTCGTACCACGGGCACGCTACGTCTCGGCGCTAATTGGATAAATGTCGAACCATTCGTCGTTAAGCCTGAAATAGGTGGTGAAAATCTACCTGGATCTGGTTCTACAACCAACAAACCACTTTAGCAGTGGACCAGCGTTATTAATAGTTCCATGCGGTTGCGACAAAAATGGGTAACTGAGATATGGAGCAACGAGGACGTTAGGTGAATTTAAGAATCTCTGTTCTCAATGCGTTGAAGGTACTTGCTCTATAATGGCGACTTTAAGACACTAAATTGCCTTATATTTAAAGAGTTGTTGAGTACTATGGAAGAAATGCCATACTTTTACAGTTTAAATAACTTCGAGTGCAAAGAGTTAAAGGACGACGCAGACAATGTTCTACCACGGTTCGACGATTACAATTCTCCTAGACAATTACACAATTGGACGGAAGCGAGCGCGGCAACCAATAATAAGGTTGACAATTTACAATCTCACGCCCAGCCTCGAGTTATCAGCTGATTAAACATTCCGCGAAGCGAAGAAGCGACGGGATAAATTCGAGCGGTTTGTCATCGCGGAAACATTTGATTACGTCGGAGGGATATAATGGCGGGCTCGGGCAAGGTGGATAATTAAGTAGGAGCTGGAACGAGGCAGCAACACAACTGTAAAATAAAAGGAGGCTAGTAAAATAGTAACACGATGCAACATGGTCACGGTGATCCGAGGTCCCTCCCCGAGCGTTCGTAACGAGCCCCCGTGTAATCCCACCTATCTTATCGCAACTAATTAGCTCTCGCGTTTATATAGGTAATGAAGTTAAAACTGCGGGGCGATTAAATCGTTCGCGCGGAACGGCAAAAAGCGCAGGCTCCCCATGGGCGTGGACGTAATAAAAGAAAATTGTAATTACGCGTGCACGCGGACACGCCGCGTCGGAAGAGAAACACGGCGGATCGCGGGCAAGCAAGAAACGAAACGAAACGAAGGCGAACGAAGGCGAACCAGCCGTCGACGTTTCTTTCTGTTCGCATGCACCGCGGATAGGCCGAGTTATTTAGGGCACGATTATGCGCCCGGTGATTCATATTTCAATTTTCTCCACGCTAACTAACCGCCGATTGAAGACAACCCGAGAAGCCTCGCTTACTCTAATCATGTGATTCCGCGAGCGTTATCTTATCGCGTCGTATACAACGCCGCGCGATGATAATGCCGCGTTACACGGCAGCGGATCTTCGATTTACGGGAAACAACGCGAACGCCGGGTACGCTCGCTGGGTCACACGGCTCTAAGCGAATTGGTCTGCCGACAATTTTTGTGCCGCGAAGATTTCGACGAAGGGTCACTCTAATCCAGAAATTTGGGTCCAGAAATTTGAGTAAAAATATAAGACATAACGGAGTGAGAAAAAGAATTAACAATACGACGATTATATAGCACAAAGGATAAAAGCGTGTAAAATAGATGACTAGGAAGAAAAGCGATAAGTGCTATAGAGAGTTTGGGTCATAAAAAGAAAGATATTAATGAGAAGTAAAGCTAATTTTAACCATGAAAAGGAAAGTATCAAAAGAAGAAATATATACTCCTAAACGAAAATAATTAACTAACTCTTGCGAAGACATTGAGGAAAGTTCTGACAGAAATTTGGGTATTCGTGAAGCTATTGTTCTCGGCGTTCTTTTCGAGCGGAAATTAGAGAAATCGTAGACCATCAAACCAGTGATTGCTATTATCGCTAATCGACTATATGAATGTGCAATTTGCCCGGTGCATGACGCGACGCTGCGCTCTCTAAAAATCGTAGAATTTGCGAATTTGCGACTGCACCGAAAAAGGAATTGTCTGATTGAATCGTATAAATAGAAATCATAACGCGACGATTCAAAAAGTCCCGAAGCACTCGGATTCACCATGGACAGCGCGCGCTAGAGAAATGAAACCCAACACCATGTAATCTGGCGATGCGAATTGTGCAATTTAGAGAGAGAGAGAGACCTAAATTAATGAAATCTCTACCCGCGTTGAGTTTTCAACTGCCTCTAAACACCGGCAAGGTCTGCTAGCGGAGCCTAACTTTAGAGCTTGTGTTTCCGTTCATTATTTCCTCGAACATGGTAATCCATCTCGCATTATGTTTGCTGCTCCGCGCTCGCTAAGTAAACCCATAATTAGCCGCGCAATATTTCTGACAATAAATTCAAATCTTCGCGTACTAGATCAAAAGGTCTATAAAACGCTAACCTGCGTAGGAGTGCATTAACAAATCTAATCTACAGTTTGGATGATAATGAATAACAGAGGAGAGGTATGTTTATTTCGGGAAAAAGATTGTAGGAAGAATTGAGAAATGTAAATCTGCCGGCGACTTTCGAAAAAGGGGGGCAACAGGCGGCCGAAAAACAAAGTTCGAGGGTGAAGGAGCGTTGAACTTAGGCGCGCGAACGCGCGCGCGCGCGGCTCTGGCAAATTTTTCATTATCTTCCGGCATAATCTATTTACAGAAAAGATTTAAAGGTGGGACGTGCGGTGCTTCCCGGTCGGGCGTTACTGAATTCATTATACCTCGAAAAATATTAACTTTAGCCGGCTCCGCGTCTTTTTTCACCGGTGTCCTCTATCTTCACTCTGTCTCTCTCTTTTTCTCTCACTCTCTCTCTCTCTCTCTCTCACGGAAAGAGAGAAACGTAAACCCATGCAGCAGCACGATAAAACTCGGATCCTACCGCTGGTATTTCTTGGTAGATTATTTCGTGTTTTCTTGATAAGGTCGCAGAAGCGAGTAAGAACGAGAGTGAGAGAGGTAGAGAAGTGAGATACAGATAGAGATAGAGAGAGACAGAGAGAGAGAGAAGAGAGAGAGAAAGAGAGCAGGGTCCGCGAACGAGCTCGCGCAATTATAGACAACAATATTTCAGCGATATATCTTTGGCGACGTCTTGCTCGGCGAGGCAATAATTAACCGAATTAAATAATTGCCGTTGCACTATACTTCCAAGTCATATTTCAAGCACGATACAGGTTTGGTGGTGTACGTCGCTACCGCTGTCGCAACGAAATTTACGCGATACTAAGAATAGCCATCGTTTGAAATAGAATCTTGTTGTCATTGGTTCCGCGCAGCCGATATTCTAATCCCGCGAAATTAAATCGCCGTCCTGCCTCCAGAAACGCTGTCTGTCGTTGTCGCGACGGATCCTCGCCGATCTTTCGGCGATCTTCTCGCGTCAAAGAACCGCGATGACGTTCTCAACGAGCCCCGTTCCGTTTCCGGCGTATCAGACGCGCAGCTTTCAAGCTTTGGAAAATCCGTGCCGCGGCGACGAAAAGTTTACGTTTCCCGCGGGGATGACCGCACGGTTTCAATACAACCACGCAGTATTATAATACCTTTTTTCAAAAATTATACCACGATTCACAATATTATAGACTCTTGATTAAAATTGACACGAGAGAAATCAGTCGGTTGAGTTTCCTCGGATGCTTTGCAGTTTTTCTATGAACGAGTGGTCTAACGAGAAAATTTATTTCGCGATGTCCATTGTCTTTGTCATTTTAATTATTATAGAATATTAAAGCTTTGCACTCGAAGTCATTACAACTGTAAACCTAAAATAATTTTTCTGACTTCTACTGTCTCCATTTTATATAACAAAATTCATTTTGTGCATATGCAATTGAGTCTTGTGATCCATATAACAGTTACACTTTTAACAATTTTTAAATCTAAGCTTCGGCGATATTTATTAAAAATAATTTTGATACGTGTTACAACAATGTTAATGGCGTCGCAGAGTCGCCACTCGAGTGCAAAGGGTTAATTGTTGAACGAGACAGCGTTGAAGATGCTAGCGCCTTTAAGGTATCACGAAGCGGACGAATTCATGACGAATCTTTGACGATTCGTACCTCTTCAGTGACTTTGGAAATTTCTTAGAGCGTTCTCCGAAATGTGTACAGCACACGCGCTACAGAAAATTGCGTAGGTTTTCGAGAGAAGAGTCGAGAGAGGCCTGCGGGTCGTCGTAAAATTAGTTTATTAATTAAACCGCGAGGAACGCGGGCGAGAGAGCCAGAGCCGATATTCGCCGGCGGGGCCCGATCGCGCGAATAAATGAACCGATGAGAGGCCGGCCGCATACCAATCCTTGGTAACGGTCGGCTAACTATACTTGAAGCTTCCGTGACCGCGCGAGCGCGAAATATACCAAAGTCGCCAGGAATGGAGCGAACTGGGAACACGTCGAGCGTCCGCCGGTGCGACGACCAGTAAATCTGTCTCATCGTTTTGGCACGGTCGCGTTCACCACCTCGAATGAATTATTTACTTATCAATTATTAACCGGTAGGCCGGCCGTGTACCGTTCCGAGATTTATGCCGCGCGAGAAAACGGCCCCTGCGCGCGTACTCGCGCGTCGCCGTTTCATAACCGCCCGGTTTGCCCCCCGTATTTATCCGTGCGCGCGCGCGGTCCGCGGTTTCAAGGTTGCGCCACGCTAGATTCAAATTATTTTGCTCCGGTGAAACGCGAGCCGGCGGCGTAATTAGAGGGTCGCTAATTCGCGTAATCTTGACCGTCGCGCTGGAAACGATACCGTGTCCGCGTACGCTTGTTCCAGGGACCTTCTCCCACCGTCGAGCCCGTCGCGCGACGTTTCCTGCAACTGTGTGTAGCCACCACGGCTGCGATCCACCTGGAGAGGGGACCGACGCGTTCAAGGTGCCTCACTGTTGCACCGGGGCGAGCCTAAACGAAACGCACTTGCAACCGATGCAACCAATCAATCGTAAACAATTAATCCTATATACTTCTCACGGACGATTCGTTGCAACGCAAACGCGTTTTAATAACGCAGGGCAATGAAAAAGGTGGCTTAATTATTCGCCGACTTTATTATTTGACTGTACGAACAGTCAACTAGTACTTGAGTGCAAGGACAAATTATTCTGGCAAATTGAAAAGCAAAGAAATTTTTGTATCTCGATTTTAAAGCGACTTCGGTTGTCGAAGGGTTAAGAGGAAGACGTTCCTAAGTGGCTGCTACGCGTTGCGACAGTCGCAGAACTGCGATCTAATTATACATCGGGAATGATGAATGCCGGAAGAATCCGTGATATGCAGGAATAGGTAAAACATCGTAAAGTGGATTCTGCCAAAAAATGCGCGTGTCATTAGCGGAATTCTTGTTCGCGCAGAGAGAGAGAGAGAGAGAGAGAGAGAGAGAGAGAGAGCGTGGAAGTATTTCGCCGAGTTGGCGGCGCGCGCGATCAACGGCGGGTTGTGCAAGAGGTTTGTACAGCAGTTTCGTAGGCCGGTTATTCTTTCGCTGACTTCCCGGAATAGTAGTAAAATGGAGCGAAGCCGGTGGCAGGTCGGTCGCGGCGCGGCGCGGCGCGGCGCGCGGATAGCCCGAGTATACCCACACGTCGTACACAGAGACCGAGCGGTAAATCCATCGCGTCGTTCGGTATGTAAATCGCTTATCGCTTCGAGTGGACCACTCGGTATAATTAGGTGGGTAGGTAGCTAGGTAAGTAAGTATAGGTAGAGATAGGAATGGCATCATGCGCCGCGCCGACATGTATCCGCGCGCATCTAATGGCGAGGAGGACGAGAGGCGGGCAGCCTCGCGGAATTAGGCTCTTCCGTTGTTTCTATTACAAAATAGACGGCGCGATATTGCGGGGCATCGCCGTACCTAGGCTAATCTCTGCCGCTTTTTTCATTTTCCCTCCGATGATACCGTTACGATAGCGATATCGCCGCCGGTGCCTCTCTCGCGTAACACTCGAGCCGGGTGAAAGGGGAACAACGCCACTCGAACCGATTTCCGATCGCTATCGTCCAGGCCCGGCTAATAAATTATCGCCGTCGACATTGATATTAAATTAGAAAATAAAAACCGATACGACCGATAACGAGTCGCCGGGCAAATAACTTGGCACACGTTTCTTTCGCGTCGGCGATTTCGCGCGGACGATTCTCGTCTTTGGATTTTTCAAAATTCTCGATCGCTCGTCCATACTTTCCATTTCGTCAACGATCGACACTGGAGTTGCTGCAGTTTGGAAGCCTCTCGGCCTCAAGAATAATAAAGTTGCGTTTAAAGGGGATACATACAGCGGTATCTCGAAATAATTGCTAAACGAATGGATGAATAATACCAACCGTGCTCGATTGTATTTTTGTCAAATGGATCCCCGAGTGTTAGCTACTTGGCATTTCGACGACATTAGAAAATAATTGCCCGACCCGGTAATAAATTTGGATAGGTCATCGCTAATCGCCAGGGAGAAGATTACTGTTTATCGGACGGCGGAGGCGAATCGTGCAAAGTATTCTCGTAAAACGGGGTAGCCGGAGAGAGTGCACTCGCGGCGAGGCATCGAAGAAACGATTTTCGCAACGATCTCCCTTTGGCCGGCGAGAACGTCGAAGAATCTCCGCGTAAGTCCGGCGTGGTCTTGGTCCGAGTAGTAGTGGATCGTCTGATCGACGCCCGACGGGATCTAAGGGAAAAATCGTCTGGCTTGCCCGAGCGGACCGGCGAATACACCGATAAATCGAGGAAAGTACAGAGAGGCGGCTGGTAAGCGGACGAGTGCCGAGAGAATTGGCACGGAAGGGGACACATCGTCGCTCTAAATTATTCTCTTAAAATGTATCCCCAATAATTTAATACGCGGGCTCGGTTGCGCGCGCGCGCGCTTACCACGGCCGACGAATTTATGGCATAAATAACACGGTACATCCACCGAGGCAGGTATCATTAATTCCCGAACGGTTGTTTGGCCGGGGCGAGGTTTCGGCCGGTCGAAAAACGCGGCGGCTGCTGGTAGAGAGAGAGAGAGAGAGAGAGTTATAGAGAGGGAGAGAGAGAGAGAGAGAGGGCCGGCCCGGTCGCGATAAAAGCCGACAAATCATCCAAACAGCGCATCCAAGATGTATCCGTAACCATTAATCCGCGCGGCCGCGGAGCGGAGAGACGCGAAGAGGAGCGGCGCGCATCCTATCCAGCTACTTAACGGCACTGGGTGAGTGCAACGAATGTCATCCTCTGCAGCCCCATGCACCGCCGTCGTCCCGCGATGCAGGCCGGTCACGTGACCGACAGGAAGCTACCAATCGTCTTGCACGATTATCCCGGTCGCCCGCTCTGCCCCGCCGCGTGCACCGGGGGGGCCCGGCGTAGAGGGGAAGGGCGCGGGGCAGTGCATCGTGCATCGCGCAGCGTGCACGTGCGTCCGCGCCCGCGCCCGCGCCCGTGTGCGTCAGACCCGGGCATCAGGGACAGCGTTAAATAGGATTCGCGCGAGCGGACACAGCCTCCCTTTTCCTTGTGTGTGCGCGCGCCTCTCTCTCTCTCTCTCTCTCTCTCTGTCGTGCGTGAGCGCGCGAGTGCGTGCGCCCGCGATCGCGCTCGCACACGCGCCAACGCGCCGCGTCAGAGGCTCGTCTCTCCTCCGCGTTCCTCTCCGCTCGCGCGACACCGACGCGCGTCCCCGCGTGTCCGTGGACGGCCACGACCAACACGACGCACACGGCCGCGATCGCACGCGAATTTATATACGTGCACGCGTGGTATACATGCGACGTTACACACCGCGCGCCGCTCCGCGCCGCTCTTCGTGTTCCGCGGCGCAAACGTCGGGAGAGTCGCGACCAGTAAACCGCGCGACACATTATCATAAATGCCCGCGCTGGAGCCCGTCCCACGCGTAAATCTGTTTCGCAAATTGCGCGAGTGGGATTATGTCATCTTCCTACAGTCTCTTTCTACCGCGCACTACTCCTGACACGAGCCCGGCCTAGCCGTGATCAACGCCGACGGAACACGTCCTTCGCCGCGACGTAGCTCCTGCCGGCTGTGCCGATCCTGCGGAATTTTATGCCCCACCTCTTCTTCCTCCTCCACCATCCGTCGAAAGCGAGGAGATTTTTGCGCGAGCCTCCGTCGCTCAAATCTCTTGAACCGAGATGCTGTTAAAGCCGTCTGTAGCGATCGGGTATTTATTGTGCTGTGATTTTAATTATCGTTCAATCAGCAGCCAGATAAGCGGATCGACACTTTGTCTTGCAATTTTATTCCTACTTTAGCAGTTGGAACATACTATTCTCTATCTCTGTGCGAAAGAAAAATGGCCTCTACCAGTTACAGTAAATAAGAATACAATAGGTATTCTCTTTCTAAAAATAAATTTGGTAAGTTGAAGATAACACATAAGTGTATAAACTCCGCCGCCTAATCGCGACGTTTTTTAAACGTCGACTTGTTAAGAGAAACACATTACACGAAAATCGTCATTCGCGAGTGATCCGTTATCGTCACCGTTCTTTCGTTTCTTCGAAGTCCAACGTCACATCGACGTAATAGCCGTTAGCAACTGAATCACTCGCGACCAAATGAATTACTTTCAATCGCAAAAGATTCGCTGGATCAGAGAGCTCGAAACGATAATAATTCGTATCTCGCGAAGAAATGAATGAAACGTTTCCAAGAAGTAGAATCGGCGAGTCACGATCAGACGCCGACTTTCCCACAGAGAAAAGTCTCCGTCCATTGTTTCCGTGCACGCTCTCGACACTCGGCCAATGAAAAGCTTCACGATCGGAAGAATTAGATATGTAAGCATTTTTGAGTGTATAATACGTTCCGTGATTTTATCTGCGGGTTTTATCGGAGCCGCAGATAATACGGTTTGCGGAGGACTTAGCGGAGAAATCTCCGAAGAATTCGCTGAATTATAGAAACGCTCATATGTTTCATAACCCCCGAGGACCGATGTACACAAATTCCATCGCGAGACGATATTATTTTTGCCCGCGGAACACGCACGTTCGGTCTCGAGATACGACTTATCGGCGGATCTTTATCTCGATCGGACATCATTTCGCGTAATTAAACGTCGGGCGCGTGGTGGGGGGACGACTGTGAAATAATGTTACGGAGTCGATGTACACGATACGAACGCGCCGTGTTTAATATCGCCGGGGTGGTTCGTAAGGGATTAAACTATAGGACAGTGTAAAATAAACACCGTGGCCGGATTCAAGGCATCCTCGCGGAGTCTCGTTACGGGAGAATCGGAACGCGCTCGGCGGCGCGAGCGATTGCTAAACGTTTCGCGACGGTTGTGAAATCGAGAGAAACGAAGCAGGTAAATAATCGGCCGGTTGTATAATGAGCGCATGGTGCAGTTATCTGCACAGTAAAACAGCATCGTGCAAACAAGATAAGGAGACGATGCAGAAAGCAGCGCCGAGGGGAGTGCCGAGACCGAATGATTTTCTTCCATCGACGCCGTTCTTGCGTTTCGTCGCTTCTCCCCCCACCCCCGTGCGGCCCACGACCAGCCGCTCGACGGGCCCGAAACTGGATGTGAAAAGAAAAAGAGGAGAAAGACTCTCGACAAACCTTGCCAGTTGCCAGCGTTCACAAATTAGGAATTTTTATGCCGCCCTCGCGCCAGCCGATGACGAAACACATTTGTAGCTTCTGCACGGTCGAGCTCGCGAACACGAGGATGCAAGTCATAAGAAGCCTAAGCTTATCCAGTTTTGCGGTTGTCCCGGGCCACGGGCGGCACGCGAACTTTCTCGGGGACGAACGGCGAATACGCGCACGGCCACTGGTTTCACTCGCGTGCCCGCGCGGAAACTGTGTACACGGATCGTCGATCGGACACGCCCGTGAAAACGGCGAAGAGGATCGAAAGAAAGCGGGAACAGCGGATCGCAGAAGCGGATCGCCCGATCGTGGTAAACGGGAACGCGGTTCGCGGCCACCGTGTTCGCGGAGCTTCCTCAAGCTCTTCCAACAACAGACAGACGGTGTCGTGGAACTGATAAGCCGGCTCTCGCCGCGAGGAATTTAAAGTGAACTGCGTGGGTATCGCGATGGGAATTATGTTTCTTCGATTGAACGCCGCGATGCGGCATCGCGGCCCCGGCTCGCGCGCGGAAACTGACTCCTATCCTCTCGCGATCCTCTCGCGCGCGTCCACCACCGATCCTCCCGCGATCACGGCCACGGCGAACGAAAATCCGATTTCCGTTCGGTGAAGCGACAGCGATCCACGCGAATGTCACCGGCGGACCGATGATCGATAAGGCGTCCAAGCTAGAACTGGATCGAAGTAGTTCTTAATTGTCCCGACACGGTCGTAAACAACGGTACGCTTTGATTGTTATCCGCGGCGTCCAATTAGAGCCGGCGGAGATAAGGCAGAGTTTAGGTTGCAGTCAATTTTTTCCAGACTGCCGGTAGTTATTTATTCCTGCGATGAATGTGCCCTTATCAGCCGCGGCGATGATATCGTCGCCCGTCTGGCTCGCTGACACGATTGCGAGCTAGCGCGCGCGCGCGCGCGACGCAAACACACGTGCCATCTTCGGTTGCGGCACCCCGCTCTCGCTCTCACGGAATTCCAGAAAAATATCGCCTATCCCCCCCGGCCATCGGTCGTCCGCCGATTCCGCGAAACTATTAATTGATTCCCTTCACGAATCGTCTCGGCCGCGTATTCCGGCTGCGCCGAGGGATCATCAAAGGCGGCCCAGGATCCGACCAAGAAAGAGTTCGCTCTCGTCCGGGTCTGAAGCCGGCAAACCGCCCCGTTATAAATACACTTCCACGCGAAAACAACTCTTCGTTAGCTTTGACTCGGTCAAATTAGATTTCGGTACTCGGCTTGGACGTGTTACGCAACCGTTCAAGACTTGACAATCTATGCATTATGGACGCCGGAGACCCCCTCCCCTGCAGATCGCGGCGAGAAACTTTTATGCCCAAACGCGATCGCCGAAAATATGTCCGCGGAGAACCGATTCGACGATTATTTTCGGCCTCCGACACGTTGCCCCCGTGATTCAACTAGCTGATGGAGAGATCGGCTGCGGCAATCTTCGAGGAACGGGGGTTTTTTCGGATTAAACTTAATTGGAGGATTTCGAAGATCGGGAGGAATGTCTGACGAGGTCACAGCTCCTTCAACCTCTGATTGTCTCAGACAATTTAGAGGATTTTTTGAACTAATAGGTAATTCGATACTTTTGTAGAATAATTATCAGTATGCGACTGAAATGGCACTGAAAGTCCGTCGACTAAACGTAATCGTTGAATAAACGACTTGCTGCGTTCATGCTGCAAGCTACTAAAACCTGAACAATTTTGTAACTAATCAACTTTTAGTGTCGGTGCATCGGCCTTTGACGCATTTGCAAATGGATCTAGAACGTCCCCGTCATTTCGTGATCTTCGAAAAGGAAATTCAAAGGCAAAGCAGAATTTGTTGCAGCGATTGCTGCCGTCACCCATGGCTGTCGAGACGACGCCTCAGAGAACTCCCAGAATTTTTTAAATCAATCACAGCTGGACCGATATTTCTACAGAAAAGTATCGCCCACGCGTGGATGAAATCACGCGGGTGAAAACGCGTCACCCAAATCCGCTTACCAAAGAAATATCGAAGCCTATAATACTTCCTGTAAGACGCAAACAATCATCAAAATGCTTAGAATTAAAATACGATAAAAATATTGGATTATAAATTATTACAGGTCCCAACAGATTGATCATGGAGTCGAGCAGAGGCCATCATAATTTCGTAGGAGATAGGACATCGAAGCGCGAGTATTTCGGCCGCGGGAAGAAAATGTTATACCCGCGATTAAATGTTTAATCAGGGGTCTGAGCTCAGGGTGGCCCTCTGGATGGCGAATAAAGGTGATGTAGGCGACAGAGAGTGTCCGTTCGTCGGCAGACAAGCCCGGGCAACTTGCGTCGTTCCGTCGAATGGCCGAAGTTGGATGGCGCGCGATTATCGCGGCGAATGTCTGAGGAAAAAAGGAGGCGATCGGGGATGGGGTGTACGTTTCCACGGCAGCGGCGACGAGGATCGGCGAGCTCTGGGCCGGAGCAGGGACACGCAGGTGAACACATCGTGTGTCCCGACTGTTTGCGTATCCCACTTTATGCTCCTCCTCGTTCGCGCGACCGAGCGAGCGAGCGAATAAGAGCGAGCGAGCAGGCGAGTAAGAGCGAGCGAGCTCGGCTTTCGTCCGCGATCCACGCCGCGCGCGTCCGTGTACGCGAATCTGCCCGGTAATTGATTCATGATAGAACCGCGAATTCAAACAAGACCGATCTACATTTTGATGCGCCGTCGCTCGCAGTTCACTACGGATCGCGACGTCGGCTCTCTATTATGTCACGCCGCTCCGCGCCGCGCCGCGCCGCGTTGCAGTCGCAACGAGATACATCGCAACCAATGCGGCATGGTCTGCCGATGATCGACTCTTTTCACTGTGGCGACAGCACCGCCGTGCTTCCTCTTTAGGCCCCTGTTAACAGAACTTCCGACACTCGAATCGTTTACTACGATTCTAGCTACTTTTAGTTCCAGTCGTTCTTATAATTGCGTTATATATACTTTTTCCTCGAGTACTCGGTTTTACTTTATATCGTATGGCAAAAGGGTTATTTACGTAGAGAAATCGAAGGGACATTTAACTCTTTGATACCGATCGAAATAAACTAAAAGATAGTAAGCCAAAGTTTCGCGATGAACTTAAATTCTTTTAATTATGTATACTTCCATCAGAAATTCGTAAATTTTGTCATCTTCGCTTTATAGAAGAAAATATCTGTGGCAACAGCCGAGCGCAGCAAGCCTGAATATTGCAAGACTTCCGTTCCGTCGGCCAGCAGCCGCGCGACAGCTGAAAACCGTCCTGGCCATCGACGCGTTCGATTGTCCTTAACAAAAACAGCTGTCGGCGAATCGCGGGCCCCGGGCTCGGCGGAGTGAGCGCGACTCGAATTACAAGACAGTGGATGCAGACGATTATTGCGGTTTATGCCAGGCCGTTGCGAACCGGCCGTCCCCCTTTGTGTACAAATCTGCGTAATAATTGATACGCGATGGGATCACGAGCTCAAACACGAAACGGTTTTAATACGTCGACCCGATCCGGCGCAGCGTGTCCCGCAGCATCGCGCGGAATCTCTATTATAGCGCGGAGCGAGGCTGCGTCGGCTAACGCGGCCAATGCGGAACGAGCGGATAATGATCGGCTTTATTTTTTCGGCGGCCGTGCGTCCCCGCGAATCGTTTCCTCCGCGTGTCCCGCAGGGAACCCGGAACGCTCTTTGTGCGCCGCGACTTTTTATCCTCCCGCTCCCCGCGCTGCAACAACGACCTCGTCGATGAGCGGGGGCTCGCCCAGCTTTTTTCGGCAAAGAAACCAGCGAATGCTGTGTGCGATCCGGTTGCAAAACTGTTGCGCAACACGACCGCCAACCCTGCCAATCCCCGCGAGCACAGCCATAAATATTAGGGACACGCGATCTCCGATGGTCGCGCTCGAATATTCGATGCGGTTTTTCAATTCGAACTGTCGTTCGACGAAGAGTATTTCTTAACCCTTCGAGCCTGCCTCTACAATGAATTGGTTGCCATTTGCACGCGACGTCAATTATTTCTGTCGCATTATATTGTAAATATATTATATTTAACTAATCTATTATATATTATTTATTAGCGACCGCGATTCGCGGTGAAATTGTAATACCCCCCCGGGGTATTCTTTGTAAGCCCGGGGCATGATTTATTTAAAATAAATCATGAACGATGGAATCCTCACAAATTTAATTATTTTTTTAAAGGAGTTCGTCAAGCGTTACAATAACGCCGACAGGAGAGCTCGATCATAAAAATTGAAACTCGGTCCCCGTAATTTCTATCCCCGTGATCGAAACTCTTGTTCGTGGCAAGTGACACGGCGTAGGAAACGTCGTCGCGGGGGCCTGTAACCGAAGGGATTTCTTTCGGTAACGGGCCGTGGATGCGACCTAAATTCTGTCCGCGTCGGAAACGATTCGCTTTTCAATTGACAGGGACCGACGGTCACCGGGAATAATTCATGACGCGGTGATATCTGGGAAATTGTCGTCGAGGCGACGCCATGATCTTGTTATAACGAGTTCACCGTGCAAACGGTCGGTACATCACAATCGCAGGATGATAATTTAATGTAACGACGCGCGTTAGTGCGCCGATAGCAAATGAACGGCCGCCGCCGGCGTTCCCGTGTTAACGCGGCTACGAGGAACAACCGTCGAACGGTAGAGAGGAGAGGAGAGGAGAGGAGAGGAGAGGGGGGCATATTTGACACGGAGCAGTCATGGATCGGCAAATCATCGAATCATCGGGCGGTACTCGACAACGTAACAAGTCAACAGGCGGTCGTTATGTATATTGACGTATACTTGCCGCAGTTGCGGCGTCGATGCCTGTTTCTATTGACAAATACCCGTCGCGGGGGCGATGATGCATTGCCGTACACGGGCCAGCCGAATGACATGGAATGCGTATTATCCGGACAAAATGAACCGGCGGCCTCTAGGAATTCGAGCGCTTGTCGACGCCGCGGACCGGCCGTGTCACAAACAATAAGCTGCCGTGCGCGTCTATCGTGATCGTAACAATCAACTGTGTAACCAGTCACGCCGCGGTCGCTTCTTTCCACCTGTCCGCGGATTTTCCGATTCTTGCTTGCGCTGTCGTTCCACTTGCGAGACGCGACTTTAGCAAATCCAAACGAATTCATCGATTGAACACTGTAGCATATAGAATTCACGTCGTGGAAATAAATTCTCCAGTCGCCGAAAGAAATTATAAAATTCGAAGAACGCCTGACTCGTTCCATGTTTCAAATTCGCAAGATCTGCAGTTTGTTGTCTCCTCGCAAACGAGACAAATAACGCGACTGTTTTACGCGTTTCTTGCACCATCGGCGAGACGGCGAAACATTGAAACAGCACCAACGTTCCGAACGTAATCCCGATTAGCGCAATCGCGTCGTCGGGAAGAACGAGATATATAGTAACGTCATCAATTATTTCGTACGGCATTGTTTGAAGCGGATGCATTGCTAAAGGCTGGCTTCCAGTTATCACACTAATGAATTGTTTCTATTCTTTCGTTTCGCGACGGAAAAACGAACCCGTCGCTTTCGAGCATTTTTTCGATGAAGTTGTTTCAATGCGGGAATAAATTAAACGCGTGCATACGCTAATCATGCAAATGGGTTAAGTCAGTTCCGTGAGAAACGGAATTGTATTTCCCTCTTTGAACAGTGAATCTGCCCGGCGAGAGCGGCCGATATGTCCAGTTTTGCGAGAGCAACGTACTGTTTAGGTTTTCAATCATTTTTATGATAATGCCTCTCGCGCGACTTCCATTATGATTTCAATAATCGTAAGTCTGACGGCAGTGTACATAATCATTTCAATGCGAATGGGACAAGGTTTTATTTGAATTATTTTTGTTTGGAGATTTCATCGTCCAAGGAAAGAGATGAAAATGATCGGAGTTCTCTTTGACGTAGTAGAGTCATCGAAAAGCCTGCTAAGGCCATAGATGTAGGTCTGGGTTCAGGCCCCCGTCGCGATCGAGTTTAGGTTCGAGCTGGGTCACAGTCAGGTTCGACTCGCGTTTCGATCAGGACCGAATTAGCCCCGAGCTAATTCGAACCAGCAGATTCGAGTTGAACAGCGCCTAAGGTAAATTCGGATCGGGTTCGACCCCGCTAAATTCCAGCAGACCTTAGCGGCTGCTCGTCGTAGCCGAGCGAAGTCTCTGTTCGGGTAGCGAGGCTCGCGCAAGATTCGAACGAGCACGGATTGTTATCGCGCGAGCCGACGGGTTTGAAGCGTGCCAGACGCCGCGATGGCAGATCGAACGTATTTCCAAGGACTGCTCGATGAAAAAAAAAAAAGCCGCGGATCGAAGGAGAGACCGAAAATCGAGTGGCCGTGAGAGAGAATTGAAGAATCGTCGACGACAATGCCGGAGTGGCGTTGAAGTGGCTGTGACGGATGACAGACTCGGCGGTTCGCGAAAGTGGCGTAGGAGCAGTCGCGATACACAACGTGTAACAATGGAGCCAATATCTGTAAAAAGGTGGTGCTCGTAACGTGCACACTCGACGCGCCCGGGAAACAAATGCCGTGCCTATGCGTGACAACCCTTATTGCGGGGCCGGGGGGAGAGAGAAATAGAGAGGGAGGGGGCGAGGTGGCGAGGCGAGGCGAGAGAGAGAGAGAGAGAGAGCGGGGACCCGTGTGTTTGTGAGCTGCGTGTTTATTGCTCGACCTGGCAATAATAACTGGTTATTATTCATTACCCGGGCGCAGCCGTGTTACCAACGCACGAATGTCGCAGTCACCTACACGGACCGCCGCGAATCACTCTCGCCTTTCTCTTCTTTTTGTTTCGCGGCTCCTCTCGAGCCGTCGAGGACACGACGATTCGTGAAATATCGCGCCGCCGCCGCTGTTACCCTTCCACCGCCGGCCTGATAGAAAGGAAAAAATCAACGGGGTTACAAACTACGCTCGTGCAGCGCGCGAGCCACCCCTCGAAGATCCATCGCAGAAAATCTGTTACCTTCGCGAACAGCCCGCGCGCAAATAAGGTACACAATTAAGGATACAACAGCGGATCGACCGGTCTATACGACGTCATTGATATCGATACCGCCGGACCTGCCGCCCACGCGCAACGGTACCACCGCGGGAATGCATTATAGGCCTCTCCGTTCACTGTTACACGCTCCGCATTGTCCATGAATTTTTCAAACGCCGCAACCTGAACCGGCGTTTAATCCGCCGCGAAAATGAAGTATCACGCGATTAACCCTTCGCGTTCGAACCTGTTTCAACTATTCAATTGACCGTAATCGTTCTGATCTACGATCGTTTTACAAGCGTCGCGCATAGAAAATCAAGTCTCGTAATTCCTAAAACTTTCAACGACTATTTTAAATGGAAACGAATTGCGTAGTGTACAAATTATTTTCTACAATGATAATCGAATCGGCGAAGGCTCGGTGCTGCGGAAAACACTCGGAAGACGAGGCGAAGTTGTGCAAAAGGCGAAACAGTGTGAAAACGTCTAATTGTTCTGCGACTGCGAATCGCGCGCGAAAGTTTCTCAGTTTTCTGTACGCGTCGGTGCGTCGCGGGGGGACGGGGACGGCGCGCCGCGTGCATAAACAATGGGCATTGTCCGATCGGGGCATCGATACATTTCATAACCGATGGCCAGCCGGTGTAAGCGTCCACCAAACACTTATGGACGGTTCGGTGTTTCTCGGAAGGCATAGCGCGTCACAAAGCTGGAGCATGAATAAGCCAACGGGCAAAGGTGTGGTTCCCAGGCGTCCACGGTAGGAAATCGCTCACCGGGGAAGAAAGATGGAGAACAGAAGCCAGGAGAGCGAACCAAGACGTGATTAATATAAAAGTGGGCGGAGCCTGGTCTGGCCGGAAGTAGCCGAAGAGGGATGCTGTGCCGTGCCAAGCAAGCGCGAAAACGGGGGTTATAGTGGCAGAACTGTGTTGGTACACTGTACCGTATGTATCTTCATCCTAGCCGGAGCTGCATACACACGTAGAAGGTGGGAGAGAGTGAGAGAGAGAGAGAGCGAGGGCGAAAGAGAGAGAGAGAGAGGGCTTCGCCGCTCCCGCTATGCAAAGACCATGAAACAAGCGCGCGCATACAGTTGTATGTGTGTGTGTGCATCGGCTGCGTCTGAAGTGGCAGAAGAAGAGGCGAGAAGATGGTCTCGGAAGAGAGAGCGAGAGAGAGAGAGAGTGAGAGAGAGAGGTAGAGGTAAAGAGGGAGGGAAGTCTAGCAGGTACCATGCGAAGTGTACACCGCGATTGACAAGCAACACCCTTCGGCGTGATCGCGCGCTAGCGAACGCGCGAGGAAGGCGTGACAGCGGCTCGGAGCCGGTGCCAGGTAATGCCCCGAGACGCCGACGACGGCCCGTCGGTAGCCCGCGCACTTGGACACCACCGGAGACAAAACACGGGAATCGATTTCGACCGGGTTCGAAACAAGCCGGGACCGAGTACACGTGTCGTATCTATCGAGCACTTAGGCACTTTCGGTCGGATGGCTCTCTCCGTCCCCGGACAGCGCGAATCTCCTCGTCGCCGGTGCCCGGCAACCTGTTCTACTCGGCTGTCCGACCAGCCGATGGCCCTCTCGAATTTTCGACGAAATCTCTTTCTCGCGGCGGACGCCGCGCCGAGAACCCGTGAAAGCAGATGGCTCCGGCGGCGGGCGGCCGTGAGGCCGTGCAGAGGACAAGGAGCAAAGATATCCGGAAGAAGCAGGACCGGCTGATTGGCGAATATGGGATCGAAAGGAACCGGGCGATCCGCCGGGGGCTTTCGGAGACGCGGGGTGCAAGGGTTGACGCGCGGGGGTGGCCAACCCCACCTACTTCTTTAACGCCCCCAAGTAGGGTAGCACCGCCTCCGTCTCTGCGTTGTTCCACCTACTACACCCCGGGACTTCTGCAGTCTCGTACCCACGCCGCCCGTACACCATCATCCCCCCATAGCTGCCTCCACTACCGTCGACTATATCCCGCCGAGAAAAATCGCCTCTATTCCCAGGTAACGCGCCGCCACCCCACCCCACCCCTCCGTTTCTCGATTGATGCGCTACCACCATTACCCGCCGAGTACACTGGATGCTGTCTTCCAGCTCCAACACAAATCCCCGGATAAATACAATTCTACTTTGCACGAATCTTCCGGTGGAACGCGAATTTTCCGCTGGATATTCCGACGAGACGCGGACGACGATACTTTTAATCCGTCGAAAATTTTTAGCACCGTGCAAAAATTTTGTTACGTCGCGTATCCGAAATAATTATTAGCTCGCCGAGTTTAGATTGAAAAGCACCGCCCGAAAGCGTAACCGTTGTATCGGTGACAAAATCGAAATACCGCGCGGGTCGGATAAACTATTTCGGATTTCGTTTTAAAATAGCTTTCGCTGCGACGGGTTAAACTTCTTCCGATGCTTAATATATGCTGCCAATGTTTTAGAAATTGACCGAGGTGTCTAAAGTATTTAGACTTCGAGGGCATAGTACTTTTATAAAGCAGCTTTTATAAGAGGCTCGCATGTCGCTGTTGAATTCGTTCCGGGGGGGAGCTACTCCTGGAATAATTCTATTTAGAAGCAGAACCAACAAGAGCAAACGATGAAACGAGTTCCCACAGAGAAGAATCGCACGGAAGTCAATGAAAACAACGACCAACATTGTTACGTGTTGCATTTATATCGATTTATGCAAACGTGTCGATTAATGTTTCCGGAACGAAGGAAATCGAAGCAGCTAGAACCGATGATAAATACGACCTGTGCGCCGACGATTCAAAGTCACACACACGGCGGCGTTGAATAATTTCTAATCCCGTCGCATTAAGAACTAAATTGAAAATTGAATGCCGGACAGCGGGTACAGCTGTTCGCGCATCGCGATATTATAAACTGTATCGTAGATCTTTTGCCGGCGGTGGCCGTGGGTTAGGCTAGCCGTCAACGTCTCCCGGTTTTAGATCGTAATAGAGCCCGGCGGCGTGCATTTATTAATGATGAGCCCTGAACGATACAAATGGCAGAGATTACTGTTTACACGAACGAGATATTCGCCGGTAAGTTGTTGAAATAGCCGGGCCAATAACATAATGATTCATATCGCCGTATTATATCATTCGGGGCTCCAGCCGCCGTCAAAGCAGCCCCGCGGTGCCACTTGCCAAGATTATTTTTAGAAAAAATGCGTTTTGCCGGAAAGATTTCTGTACTAAGTCAGGTTACGCATTTAGTTACTCGAACGTAGTTAATCTTGGAACCGTGTAGCGAGATTTATTTGACTAACCATTCCGCTTGTCCGGCGCGGCTATTTGTCTTGTCAGGATCGTTAAAGTGTCATTTCCACGAATATCACTCGGGCCCGCTCAACGTAAGATCAATCAAGGGATTCGCGCGGCAACGCCACAATTTATCCTAAAGAGACACGCATACGCGCGCGCGCGGCCGCGCGATAACGCCCGAGAAACGACACCGGATTCTTATTGCGCTCTTTCTAAAAAATCAAACGCCGTCCGCCGCGCGCGACGATTTCCACGCGGATTTCTAGATTCCCCGCAAAGTAATTTCCGCGGCGATTACTCCAGTTCCAAAGCCGGCGAATAATATCGCGCCGGAAGCGGAATACAGCCCCGGGGGTTGTTCCCCGCGGCAGCTGCAACTGTCCCCTTAACCCCTGGCATTCGCGGCCCCGCGCGCACCTGTTCAACGGCGCGCGAGATTTTCGCGACGCGTTCCTCTGCGGAAGGCGAGCCGAACAAAAAGCAACATGCGTGCCGGCGAACGAACGGGGAAGCGGGCGAACGTCGCCGGAAAGCGGACGCGAATGATTGGAAAAAAAGGAAGCCAGGAGGAGCGAGAGAGCGCGAGCCGGTGGGGAAGGGAACGCGGCGGCGGTCTGGCAGCGTGCAAAAGGGACTCGCCGATGGCACGTGGCGATCATCATTGAGTAAGAGGAACGCAAAGAACGGTGAATGAAGCAAGCGGCGGAGAATGACGAGACAAAGAGACAGACTCGAGCGCGGCGCGACTGCGAGAGTGGCGCGGACAAGGGAGGCAGAGACAGAGAAGAGAGAGAGAGAGAGAGATGCAGAGAGTGTGAGAGAGAGAGAGAGATGACGCGGATGCAACCGATACGAGCTCGAGCATTGACAGACAGGTAGGCGGTAAGTCAGGCAGGCGGTCAATCAGGCATCGGGTGTCAGAGTGCAGAAGACGGAACAAGTGTTGCGGGGGTGTAGTGAGTGCAGTCTCTACCTGGACGGGTCTCCAGCGTGGCTCCAGCATGTCCCGCTTCCTCCTCGTCGTCTGGTTCGTGGCTGTCGCTTGTTCCTCCGTCCTTCTCCCCGTGAGTGTATTGTTCTTGGAAGAAACGAAACGAAGAAGACAACACACGGCGACGATCCTTCTCTCGCCTCTCCTCTGTCTTCCACGGCGTTCGTCCTCGCGATCCGCGCGTTTCCTCCCTGTCTATCGTCCTCTCCCTCCCACCCCCTCTAGCTCTCTGTCCCTCTGCCACCTCTCTACCTTTCCGTGCCGCCCCCCTCCGCCCTAGTCCTTCTCCTCCCTTCTTCTCGTTCTTCCACCTTGTGCCTCCCTCTTGCCTCCTATCTATTATCTATCCGTTCTAATATCTATTTACTCGCTGTCCCTCTCTCTCTCTCTCTCTCTCACTCTATTTGCCTCTTCCTCTCTCTCTCTCTCTCTCTATCTCTCACTCTCTCTTTCTCTCTCTCTTTCGCTCTCGCGCTCTCTGCGGCTGACAAAAACGACGACACCTCCGCGTGCGCGCCACGTGCCTCTAGATTATCCTGATCCACGTTACGAGGAGAGTCCCGCGCGCGGACCCTGGGCCGCGTAGATCCCGGATCGTCGACGGATCGCCGCGGGTCCCGCCGTGCAGCTGTCAAAGAAAGTAGGAGAGAGAGAGCCGTTCGCCTTCGGCGGTGATTCAGTGTGTTAATTTTTTTTTGTTTTGGTGGGAGGGTTGGTGGAGGGTGTCGAGTGACCGACGGCGGTAGCAGACGGCGGCGGCGGCGACGACGACGGCGACGGCGGTGGTGGCGGCGGCGGTGGTGGTGGCGGTGGTGGTGGTGGTTGCGGTCGGCTGCGATGGTGGTGGGTCGCCGGTGGTGGTGGTGGTGGTGGTGGTGGAGCGGCGTAAGGCGCCCCCTCTTGCGAGACCCCGGAGCAGGTGAGAGAGAAAGATGTGTCTCGGCGTCGCGCGTACCGCGTCACGCGTGCGTTACCCACGGTTCCCGGATCCTCTACGGCGTGTCGTTCAGGCCGTGTCGTCGACGGACGCAAGGGAAAAACGTGCGCTGAACCGTGCGGATTTGAGAGAGTGTGCTTTCAAGAAAAAGGGGTACCGCGCGCCGGTGGCTGCCGTCGCGACTGTGCGACGCTCGGCACCGCTTGGCCGCGAAACCCTACGGACGCACCGAACACGCGGCTACTGAGTCGGCGCACTCACTCGGCCTCCCTCTGTCTCCATCCCTCCCAAGCCGAGGACCTCCCTCCTCCTCGCACCAGAC
This sequence comes from Augochlora pura, assembly GCF_028453695.1. Lineage (NCBI taxonomy): Eukaryota > Metazoa > Arthropoda > Insecta > Hymenoptera > Halictidae > Augochlora > Augochlora pura. The sequence goes on along the minus strand of NC_135774.1, from coordinate 1,928,640 downwards.
CGTGGCAGAACGTAGCCGTCTCGCTCGCTCGTTCTAGCCTCGTTTCTCGCGGAGAGACAAGCCGTGCTGCTTGCTCGCTTAGACCGTGCAACCGCTTCTCCTGGCCTTCTCCCTCTTTGTCCGCCTTCGGAACACGGTGCGCCTGATGCAGAGAAGACACCCTCTCTCTAGCGAACCCGTGCACCGTCTCCGCCAATGGGTCCTCGAGATCTTCCGTTCAAGATCCTTCCGAAAATTCCTGCGAAGATCGCCGGGAATTTTGCGTCCACGCATCCGACGGTCGAGGTCGAGGCCTCCGCGCTCGACCTATCCAGCCCTCTGGCTGCCACGGGTGGGGTGGTTATGGCAGCTCGGCGATCTCTCCACGATCGGGCGATCTTTTTTTGCGTCGCGGAAGCGCCTGTACTCGGTGGTCGATGGATAGGGGTGCATAGATCAATGTTTAATCGGGTGTATTTTGAGGGAGGAGTGATTCACGGGTCGGGACAGGGTTGTTGTTATCGATTCGGCCTAGTCCTAAGAGCGCGCTAAAGCCGACGACCTATTTTGATGCACTCATCGTGTTGCAGGTGATTCATCATCATTATATGCACACCGGTTTCCCAGCTAATCGCCGATTCGCTTTGTCCCTCGTTTCGCGGTATCTAGATCCGCCCGCGCAAAGAATGCCTGCTGCGTTTTCTTCCACTGAAAAATTTACACCCCTTGGAGAACCGTGCTCCTTGCAGCTCTAATACGTTATAAAACTGCGGAGGTCGGCCACGACCTACGCAATCATCGACTGGATTACCAAGCCGGGCGAACGCTAAGAAATATCCACGAGAGAACGCCGGAAAATATTTCAGAACACTTTGTCCACTTTAATAAGAATTTCAAGTATTGCGCAACATTTACAACTTGTTGGCACATGATCCAACCCGCCACTGAATTATTCACGAACCAGCTCCTAAATAATCGTTCCTAATTATCCTAGAATATTTATGAAAATAAAAGCGGAAGCATGAATGGCGTGGCCGTAAATTCCACAGTGGCAATTCGTAGATCTGCGGGGGTGGGAAACGGTCGCGGTGAAATTTCGCTTGTAAAACGTCGCGGACGAAAGAGTGTTCCGCCGATATTGTTGGAGGTTACGGGAAAGTTATGCGGGCGAGTGACACATATTCAAGAAAGGCGCGCTCGCGCGCGCGGGCGGTACACAAGATTGGAACTGTCACGGCTGTAATCGGAGCGATAGGGAATGATGGGGCTGGGGACAATGTGGGGAAAACGGGTCGCGGAAAGGAAGAGCGGAGGGGGAGAGAGAGAGGGCGCGCCGGCGGAGGGGGAGACTTCGCATCGGCTAGTTTGTTGTTGTTGTTTGTTGTTGTTGTTGTTCGTCTTGTTTCTCGACACGGAACCGAACCGTCGCACAATGTCGCCGCTATAGCTCCGGTATTGATAACAACATTGAATGGCGCGGGAGAAAGTGGGGGGGGAGGGGCGAGGGAGAGCAGATAAAGAGAGTACGCGCCGAGAGGAAGCAGGCGTACGCAAATAGAGGCCAGGCGGAGAACATTATTTCGGCTCCGATCAAAGCTGTCGGAGCTTTTTCGAATTCGCAACACACTTTTCGATCGCGGATTCGCCGTCTCGCTTTCGCGCTAAAGACAAATAGATAACCCTAAATCTTTATTGGAAAATGGAAATCTGTCATCTCTGCTGCAAACTCGATGTTGCAAATTAATATCGGACGCCTTCGCAGAATTTATAACAAATTTTCGTTTTCGGAGGTTTCGTAGTGAAATTTACGGAAAGAAAAATAGCTGCCCCTAAATGATGGAAAATAGTATTGACTTATCTCTCCTGTAATAAATTAGTTTGAAACAGTTCCGATGAATAATTATAATATTTGACAGCTTTTCTAGATTTATAAGAAATTTTTTAATCTACGAGGTTTAATGATACTTGGTACAGTAGGAGAAATAATTGGCATTGAAACGTCGCGTAAAATAAAAATGTGCCAGCGAAATAATTGATACGAATTAATGGCATTCGTCGCGGTCACTTTTGTCCGCGAACGCGGAAAAGCCGCGGATGAGTAACGCCGGTGTATCGCGATTGTATACAACGATGTTCCCGGGAGTTTTTAACGAGGATAGGGTGGGGGGGGGCGGGTTAATCGGTTCTCATTAACGAGCATAATAAAATGCTCCCCGGGGAAACGACAGGGCGATCGGTGAAAAGCTCTCCCGATATTCGGACGAAATATCGCACAAACACCGTCATCCTGATGAAAAGATTGTCAATAACCTCTAACACCTGTTGCACAGTTTAGCGACGGATTTTATTCTCACGCGTCGGTTATATTCATTTATTGGCTCGCGGATTTCACGGGTCACACGCCGTCCGCGTCGATGCACAGCCGACATAAACGCTTAATGCGGTTCATTCGCGCGGTAATAAAACTACCGCCGGCGAAAATTTCTGATAAAATTACAACCGCGCGCCGCGATCAATCGCCGCCAATTACCACCCGGACTAATTGTTATGCACAATCGAGGCGGGTGATGTAAAAAATTCATTTGTCATTCCGCGACCGTTCGAGTGGGCGGCCTGTGCGCGCGGCCGCTGCCAAAATTAAATCGTCCTTTAAAAAATCAGGGAATTAAAAACCGTTTTATCGCGGCCGCATTCTTTCGCCACCGGGGAAACAGTGTTCGTTCGATCCCTTTTTTCGATTAACATATCGAACCCTTTTCGGGAGAGAGACAGCCGGACGGAGGAAAAAAAAATTGTTTCGCCGTTGTACGATCATGCTGTCGCGCCCCTCAATCTAGCCTCGGTTGCGTGGGAGCTGCATTTCGTAGTGTTGTTGATTTTTGCATAATTTATCAAGGTTGTTTGGTTAAGCGAGCCGTTAGGGTGAGTCGCTGGGGTTGCCGGGGCCTGGGGATTGCGCGATGGGGCGACAATTTCAGACACCCTTCGCCAAGATGATTAGCATCCGCTCCAGGGACGTACTTATTTCCAGTCTTCCTGCTAATTCTTCAACTCGGTTATAAAAACCAGCAAATATACACCCACTGCGCGGGCAAATCTGCTTTTACTACCCTATACTTTCTTACTCTCTTCATTCCGCGGCCTTTGTCTCGCTCCTCCCCGTGTCTGACCAACGTCGACCGAATCTACTTAACGCCAAGGAACACTTGCCACCCCTAATCCTTTATAACAAAATCATTCGCTTTCAAACCCTAAATGGGTCAGCACTGGAACTGACCAAAAACATTTTAAGACAGAAATAACTAGTGAACAAAATTTTCGTTACCTGATAAGGGTTCCACTATTTCCCAATAATTTTTTCAGAGGAAAAGCCCACGAAGAAATATTTTTTAGCTATAGCTAAAGCTACGCTATGTTCTCATAATTTTCTAAAATTAATTCGAGCTATTTCTGAGGCTTCAAAAAATGTACAACTACTCCTAATATATAATTGACTATTTTAAATCTAAGACACGAAGAGAGAAAAGTTTTTTGGATGCATCAGTCGTTCCATTACGTTCGAATAATTTTTGAAAAATATTCCAAGACATTTGCCAGCGGGAGGATAATGTTGCGAACGTATCGAACGCGTGGTCTGGCGATCGCAGTGCCGGGCAACGGCGAGGGGTGGTTTTTCTTGGAAGGATTCTTCGATTAGGCCGGCCCTGTCGGCCACGTAAGCAGGCATATCGCGAGTACACGACGGAGTTGTTGTGGATGGGAATGGGTGGACGCAGGGTTGGCACACAGAGCGAAGGGGTTGCGAGGAGCCGAGGGGTGTCCGGCGGTGCCAGGGAATGGGACATCGTGGAGCTCCGGGTGGAGGGAGGGAGGGGGAGGGGGAGGGGGAGGGCGAAGGGGACAAAACCCGTCCTATACTATACTACTCTACAATAGTTGTTTACCAGAGTCATACTGATCGATACTCAGTGTTTGCTATCAGAGGGAACCATGCATGCCGGGCGCTACTTGCCCAACACCAAAAGTAAACACCCACCCCCGTCCGCTATCACCCCAACAACACTCCCACCGTTCCTCCAGCGACTGGTTAGCGGCGAATTCTCACTCTCGCACACAGCCACACTAGTCGCCCGTACGTGCGCGAGCGACCCACGCTCTCTCTCTCTCCCTCCCCGCCCCTCTCCATCGCTATCGCTCTTTCTCCCTCTCTCGGGCAATCTCTCTTAGCGCGTAGACGATCTTCCGGAAATGCATAGACATTCGGTGATGCCAAGTGCACACGCTCGCCACCGAGTAAATGTACAGTCCCCGGGTGCGCCATCCTCTCCGGATCATGCGATCTGCCTCGAGGATACGCTCCTTGTGTGGCCAAGCCGCAATGTTGATCGGTGATCCGACTGGATCGTCACCGGATACCTCGAAACACTCGAACTAATTTTTCTATCGGCATTCTATTCGCGCCTGGACTATACAGTGGTCTAACGCAATTCCTAGAAGTCACAGGAAATTAATTAATTAATTTTTATAAAACATACCTAGGCGCCTCTTAATTTTAATTCTTTCTTCTCTGGCAACACGGAGACCTGCCGGGACACGTAATCCCATTGTAGAGGACGAACGGGCCAGCACACGCATTTTGGAAATAATTGTCGTGTCCTTCGTTAAAAGAGACCCATCTTGAAAGGGTCAAGCAAAGCCTCTTAGCGATGAATCGGCCCTGTAAAATAATGAATAAAATTATTTACAACAGAAATGGTAAACTTAAATTTGACGTTAAAATAAAGGTATAGTTGGAGGGAGCGAATGGAATGTACAGGGTGTTCCAATAATCGCGGTGCAGCAGCGGATGCGATATAATTTCTGCAGCACCGTCGTTTTGAATTTTAACGGGGCATGAATAAAAATGGTCGCCGGTTCGCGGGAGAACGGTTAGGGGAATCTGTGCGTCTTCCACGATCTGGAAACGATGCACGCGCGTGTCCGCAGACGCATCCTGTCTGCTCCACGTTTTCTACAACCAGCCCTTCGCGGTACAAACTACACCCGCAGGAGCGCCGGGGCGGGCCTGTCTCTGAACGATCATAGCCCAGGTCCAGGCCGTTCCGCCTCGTACATTTGCATAATAGGGCCTCCGTTACCCGTGTCCGGGAACACGGCACCGGGGGAAATAAGGGCGTTAAAGGGTGTAGCGCGGTGAAAAAAAATTGCACGTGCCCCCGGTAAGATTTTTTTCGACGCGGAGATTTCGACGCGCCGGCGAACAACGTCGTTAACGGGCGCCGGCTTACCGTGTACATAGCGTGACCATTCGCATAATCATCCCCCGGCGAAACGCGCCGGTTATTTTCAGCTAAAATGAAATCGTCCGCGACAACGATGCTATTGCATACGATATTCTTTCCGTTCGCTGCGACCGCGCACCTGCAGAACTGCTTAAAAATAGTTTCATCGTTGCGGTTTTTGTGCAATGCATTTTGGGGATTTTATTTTTCAGACAGACCTTCTATGGTGCTAAATAAAATTGAGATTGGTTTGTGAAAAATGCGTCAAGATGAAATACTTTATATTAAGATGAACTTTAGAGATTTATTTATTTATGATAAAAATGTCTGGACGATATGAGAAACACAGAAAATTATTTAAGAATATTCTCATATTGTCCTCGATGAATTGTACTTATTCATATATGCCTACGTTTACTCGAGTGTTTAAAAATCGACGACAGAAATTCATGATTTAATTCGAACTCAAAAATACGCTGGCTAACGTTTACGCTTAACAGGTTATTACTAGCCAGATCGGACTCGTCAAAGCACGGCAAGGGGTTTAAATTCTGGCCCTCTTTGTAGTTGCGCGAAAGGTAAGGTTTCCCGGCGATGTTTTCGTTTTCGTAAACGAGAATATCATTGCCGGAGAAAACGCGGGAGGTTCGCGGTGGCAGAAGTTGGCAAATAATTTTCCGATAACCGAACCCGAGGCCGGGAAGCCCGAGCCTGGCCACGGTGCGCGCACACCGGTGTTCGGAGTAATGATTTTAATAGGAAGTCCCCGCGCCCGCGGAGAGGGTGAGGACGCGGCGAAAGCCGGAAAGTCGCCGCAAATCCTGCGCGGAAGGGAACAGAATAGGGAGACCGGTAAACAAACAGTGAAAATAATATAATTTACAGAGGATTAGGAATGGTCGGAACGGTGCCGGTAGTAGACGGGGAGCGACGGGGTGGAATCGGGGGGGAGGGATGGGCGGAAAAGGGTTTCGGTGCACAGAATAACTGTTTCTGGTTATAATTGATATCCTGGCAAAGCTCTATAATCCCTCCCAGCCGGAGAGCCCGCCACCCTCTTGAAAGTCGAAACCGACTCTACGGGAAAAGGCGGAGACCCCCTCACCCCCCACCGCCCCCGAAAACCGCAGCACGTTTGGTCATGCTTCTATTTACGGAACATTTTCATAATGGTTTATTTCCGCTAATGTCAGCACGGGCCGCCCGTAAAAGGAAAAGACCCGTACTTTCTCGGCCGCCCGCTCGGCCGAGAATTTCCGCGTTCAGGGGGGGGGGGGGGGGACTCTCTACGAGAGGGACATTCATTTCTCTACGCGCTCGCGCCCGGCCAGAGAGAGAGAGAGAGAGAGAGAGATCACTGGGAAATACGGTTCACCGTCGAACGCCGCGGTTACCGTGCGCCGGCGAAACTTTAATTTTCCCATTTTGCCGCGCGCTGTTTTATAATACCGCTCGGACAGATATACGGGGCCGAATAAAATATTATTATAATGACGTTAATCGAGCTTAACGGGCCGAATTAGAGCCGCGATTCCGACCCGTAAAATTGCGCGCTCTCGCGTATACGCCGGCTGGTTTTCTAAAGGCCCTCCCCCACACCCCCGCCGCCGCCGCTGCGCCGGCGAAATAATTGAAAAAAATTGCGTATTTTCTTACGGGGCCGTGGTTTTCCGAAAATTCAATCGACGATGTCATTCGGGCTCGCTCGGTGTCTGACCGCTGCCGGTGGATTCTACTCGCGATGCCGTGACATTATATTCTCGATCTGACAATCCGTGTAACATTCCTTGCGTTGTAATTTTTTGAAATGTTCGTAGCAGATAATATTGTAGTTTCGAGAACTGTCCACTGCGTCTGATTACTGCTAACTGATTCTACTTATATATTGAGACAATCTAATGCTTCATATTAGAGTTGCAACGATGAAAATATTTTCCAGCCATTGTTTGTCTGGAATTCTAGCGCCAGATATTGTATATCGAAGAACCGATTCGTGTGTCCGTTCATCGCAGTCTGCTTCTACTTAAATTCAAAGCCATTTCAATCCTTAGACACCACCTTCAAAATATTAAATTCTTAACATTGCCTCAACAAATAGTAACTTACAGTAACACCTGCATTCTCAACAATATTCAAAGTAGATGCGCCCAGCCGTGGTCGAACATAAAAACCGTTTTAAACAACGCAGCGGTGAAAGGTCACGGTTTTCGGCTGATTTGCGAGATGGAATCGGTTTCTGGCAATTACGGAGAAACAGCAACTATAAAAATGAGCAGTAACAAAGCTCGGACAGAAGTGGAACGCGAGGAGGAGGAGTAGGAGGGAGGGTGGTCGGGGAGAGTGGGGGGAACGGGGTCGGGCGGACCCGGGGGTGAAAGGAAGAGAGAAATGTAATATCTAGCGAGCACGTAATTATGATTCCATTGAAAAGTTCGCCGGACCGGCCCTTCGCGGGCGCATTAATGCGCGGCTGACCGTCTCTCTCCAATTATAAAAGTCTTCGAACAATGGGAGCCGCGAGTGCTGACATCGGGACGAACGCATGCACGGGCGGGTAAATAATACTCGCATCTGTCCGGGCTCCGTTTTTCAACGTTTGTTCTTCCGGCGGCCATCCGGATGTCAGTTCCGTCTCGGCATTTTGCTCGACCACCAAGGGAATCATTCTCCTCTCTCTCTCTCTCTCTGTCTCTCTCTCCTGCCGGCTACCGCGATTCCACGCGCGCTCTCTCCCCCTCTCTCCTCCTCTCCCTACCCTCTCTCCCGTTTTCTCCGGCGCGACCCGCGTCCTCCGTTCCGGTTCTTTCTTCGTCGAATTTTTTTCAGAGTGCGTAATAAGACAGACTTCCCGAGGCCGGGCACGATCGGACACGTTCGGGTTTTAATTAGCGTAACTTCCCAAGACTTCTGTAAAATGATACAGTTTCCATCGCCGACGTACCGCGGCGCGAACCCGACTGGAACACAGGCCGGTTACCTTCGCTTCCGAGCGACCGGAAAGGGTAGAACTTTCATCCGGATAAAAGATTTGAAACGGCCGGATCGCGGAACGCTCTGCCGACCTCACCTCTCTCTCTCTCTCTCTCTCTCTCTCTCTCTTAGTCTCTTGCTCTCTCTAGTCCGGCGCTGATAAGAACGCGGATTGTAGAACCAGATAATGCTCCGTTTTTCAATGAGTACAAGCCCCCGCTACAGTTTTACAACGGTGTCTTCAGACACTCTCGCCCCTAATCCGGGTAAAACCGTGCACGACTCTTTTATAAACTCCGGGCCGTTCTACGATTCTACCCCATTTAAATTAATCTGACCGTCTGGCCTTCTGCTGGAAAACGAGGACGTTGGCTGCTCGCTCAGACATTATTTTGATAGCCAGGTCCGGTATGAATTATTCGCGGCGTCACTTAATATCGAAGACCCACCGAGGACCTTGTCTGTGACGTATCCGATCGCGAGGGATCCTCTTAATTTTATTAAACCATCGCCGAGTTGCGGCGAACAATTCTCCCGACAGCGAAGACACAGCGGAAACTGCACCTAATCGGAAGAATTGATCAACACTTTGGTCGTACGTTAAGTAGATTGCGGAACATCCGGCAAATTATAATTTCCATACTTGATTTCATGGAATCTGTCATAGATTGAAAGGATATCTCACGATGATGGTAGAATAAAAATGATATTCGTGCTTGGTAGGCGTGTTCTACAATGTTAGAAATTTGTAAAAAGATTCGTTTTTAAACTTCAAAATGCAGGAGCTGCGTAGACTTCTAATTCTATTTTTAATTATCTTAATAAACTGACAGAGGATGCAATGATTGTTTCGTTCTTTGATCTATACTATTTAACCGCCAATGCGGAAGTCCGCAGTCTACCGATTATCGCTGGCAGAATCTGCCCGAGAAGGGTATCTGTTCCAGTCGCTCGGATGTCGAAGCGAAACAGGAAGCTTCCGAAGTTCGACGCGATGAGAAATTAACGAATCGCGGTTTCCGTGCCCCGTCTGAGAGCCTAATCCCCTTGCAAACTTCGTCGAAGCTTTTAAAAGAGATCGATCGCGCGCCGGTTGTCTTCGAGCGAGTCGTATCGAGAAACGCGGAAAGTACGAGTGAAATCTGCCGGTGTAAATACCTGGGACGTAGTATCGAGACATTAGTCACGTCTTTAAATGTAGCTCAAGGCTCGGTCTATCTGCGTGCCGCAGAGCATTAGCGGAGAGATTCCACGGCAGTAGGAACGAGAAGCCCTTATTCCGAGGGATTTCGATACGAGCCGACAGCTCGAAGGACAACCTACAGATGGATTATTAACGATTCGAGGCGGTTCGCAGCGCGATCAATTTTTCAACGATCGCGGAACGGCTATTCGCGGCCGGGTTGTTTCCCCGTTGTTTGTATCGGCCATGAGGTTAAGTAATCCCATGCAAATTGCAGTGTCGCGCGCGCGCGAGCGGCCGGCCGTGCCACCTCGGGACACGCCGAGGAGTCGCAAAATTTCCGCGTAAATATCAGCTCAGGAATGAATTGCGGCCGCGAAAGTCGGTGGTCGGGGGTGTCATTAGAGATCCGGAGGGGTCGCGGCGGACCACCTCTCCAAGTCGCTCTACCCTCGGTGTCCCCTTCGTCCGAGGGGAATTTCTAACTGATTTACGAGAAAACAAGACTGTTTAATATTTCTCTTGGTCCCCAGGCGCCGCCGTCACGCCGACGGCTCTCTCTCTCTCTCTCTCTCTCTCTCTCTCTCTATCTCTCTACGCGTGACTTTCCGACAAGCCGAGACCTCGTAACTCGCCTAAACCGACTGGTTCTTCGTGTGATAAAGCTTCGTTCGCGAGACCTGACAACGATCCGCGGTTAGCTGGCTGGATAAATGGTCCATTCGATTAGCTGCTGCAGAGGAGTAACACGTTTATCGTCGCGTTAGTCGCGTGTTCTTTCATTCAGAACTTTGCTCGCCGCGTGGTCAAGCGGATCACATTTTTCTGGGGCGAACAACTTGCGGGAGGATTACCGAAAAATTTTGACTTTAAAGTCTCAGGTTTTTTAATTAAAGTATTTTTTGGTTGGGGGAATTTTTGGGTTTTTGGTGTTGCATTCGCCGTGTTAGCTGACTTTGGTATATTACTACATATTACTACATATTACTATATATTGCGGTAATATTACTGTATACTATATGTTACTGTATAAACTTTAATCTAATCTATTTGATGAATTTAAAGTCTGCCCTCTTCATATAGAATTTTAAATTTTCCTCTGCTTTGAGAAATTTTTATTTAAAACCTTAGAAAACTAACGGAGAAAAATTCACATTTAGCAAGCAGAAATTGTTGAAGGCTCGCTAATGGCACGATTAATTGTGCATCGGATACAAGACCGATTTACGCTAGAGCGGTGGATGCTGTATCGCTCGCTTATATAAATCTTCCACTTGAAATCTACTTAGAGAGCCCCAACCCCCGGAGGCTTCAACCCTCTGCAACGTCCTCGCTGCCAAACAAGTCGCTTTTGCTCCCAAGCCCCGCTGCTTGACTCGAATCGTCGGCGGAGTATTTCCTAAAAATGCGACACCCTCTTGAAACGCGATACACTCTCCCCAGCCTCCGTAAACATTGTCGGAAAAATAGTAACATCCTCTCGTCTGACAATTGTATTTGCTCTCGAAATAAAACAATTGAATCCACTGTGTAGAAATAATTTTTTTGGTAATGAAATTTGGAGATCGGTTTCAGTGGAATGAGGCGGTTAATGATCAGACACTGGATATTTAATTGTTCCAGTGGTTAGACTGGATTGTTGCGAGTTGCGGATCGGATAAATGATAGGTTTTGTAATTACGCATCCCGGCCGGCGTACACAACGAGCTTCGAAGGCGGATAACCTGTTGGATAGAACGAAACACTTCGGAAAGTTCGTGAAAACGTCGGTTACGAGCATTCTAAACCGTTTCGGGATGCTCGAGCTGTTTCCTGAATGCTCTTACGATACTTCAGCGGGATTCCCTTGGTCTGAATACATCCTGAATTCCACGCATACTATAAAAATCAAGTTAACAAGGTAACCGAAAGAAATGAATTCCAAACATTTCTACGAAATCTAAATGCTTTGATTAACACTAGATTTACAACCTAGTCAAAATGTAAAGACAGTAATTTTTGTAATTTACAATCACTCACATTTCAAAGATACATGTATTACTTATTTATTCTACTAAGTGTTATAAAAATATTTTCAGAAATAAAGCTGAAAAGATATTTCGATCGAATTCTTAAGAAACGAGAAAATTATCGTAAATTGTTAGACGAGTTAAGGAAGAAGTAATTATCGTTTCGTTAGGCAAAAGTGAATACATCAATCGCGGATACAATGGATAAGGGGAGACGGGTGTGTGTACACCAAGACGCGAAATCATTAATTCGGCGCCCAGAAAGCCATATCTCCTGCTAACTCCGAGGGAACTATCGAGCCAGGAGATTCCGAGAAGGATGGGTTACAAAGGGGGTCACGAAGTGGTTTAAGGGAAAGGGAAGACGACGGCGGGCTACATCACGAGACATCCGTCCTGCTCAGGCACTAACGATAATTAGAGCGTTAAGACGGCGGACGAGAGCAAAGCGAGGAGGAGGCGAAAAGGCACCGTGGCAAACCGATAGTGTTAATTTAAGTGCAAACTTCTGTTCCCGGGATGGCGAGTTCCGCGAATTATTTACACGGCCGCCGCCGGCCGCACGCGAACATTAATTAATACAGCTAGCTGACAGGCACGAACAACAAAATAATTTCCATTATCTCGGATTCTTTAATGCCTTGCAGTTTTCAACCCTTCGCCGATGCAGTCTGACACCAAAATTTTATTTCAATTTCACCTATAATAATTTATTCACCGCCATCTTTTTAACAGCTGTTTCAAGATTGAAGATTTTAAATATTGGAGAATTTATATATTATTTACCGACGCTTCTAGAATGTTAAAATTAATTTATGCATACAGGAGATTGTGTACCAGCTCGAGCATCCGAATTAAATTAATACATTTAATTGCAGTTTTCATTTGGCGTCTATCGTGAAATTCGTCGTTTATACGAAAATTGTCCGATCAATTAATACCAGCCACCTTAGATTTCATTACTTCCGGAAGGAAGGCGCCGCGAGGATGCATTACCGCAATTTTAGTTTAATGAAGAGAAGCTCGTTATTGCTCGAAAGTATTTATGGTGACGCGCGCGCGCGCTGGCCGGTTGAATGGGCCCCATTGAATCGAGTATTTCCCTAAACCGTTCTCCGTCGCTAACGAGAAAACCGCTCCCCCGAATAAACAGCCGCGGAACCTCATGTATGAATGTAAAAAGGTTTTTAATTATTCCGCGGGTATCGGGGAATTGATAATCCCACGATGAACCCTCCTAATATTTTTTCCCCGCGTTTCCAGGATCCTCGTCGAAAGAGGAACGGCGACCGGGTGCCGGCGGTGGAAAGGGGGTGGGGGGGAGAGAGCTCGATGGTGGCGGCATAAACACCCGCGATACCGAGCTCTCGTTATCTCGAATAAATCAAATGACTGGTGGATATAGGCGGACAAAGCAACCCCGCAGCATATTTTCTAGTAAACTTTCCCGAGGAGGTGTGAGCCCCGGGGATAATAAATGCGTGCACACGATACGAACCGGGCCAATATAACACGGCCCGTGAAAATTTACGCCGCCTCCGCGCCACTTCACCCTTTACCGAAAATCCAGTCGCTGCCGAGTGATAATATACACGGTAACTAGTTGCCACGATAGTTTTATTTATCGCTCCGGGAAGCATTCCTGACCCATTTCACTTCGCAGCTACGGAAATTATTCAGCGATTTGGATTTTAAAATCAGCTTGACGATTTATTAACCCTTCACTGTATTCTGTAATATTCTATTCTTTCGTTACCAGTAACGACGTACGACAAACGTAAAGGTTCACTGGATAGCTTATTGTTAATAATAAGGAGGTCCAAAGCTACTTGTAAAATATTTTTAGGCAGTTTAACACGTTGAGTGCCGCGTCACCCAAATATGACACTAATATCGGACCAATCTTTCGTTACCCTTTAATTAATTAAATTATTTGAACTATGTGGGGATTTTAGTGTTCGATTGTCGGCGCTCGATGTGTTAGGATCGCAATATCGAAAATAAATATATGCTTGGTAGAATTAATTTTTGAACATACTCTGCGTGGATTTTCCAATGCCAGGAAGAAACGGCAAGCACAGGAAGCGTCCATATGACAGATAAAATAACCGGCTTGTTTTATAGCTCGAACCGCGCGAAAGTTTAGCGATAGAGAGTCGCGGACCGAGGAGGGATGCTTCGTTTTATAGTGGTGTTCTGGCAGCTGCCGGTAAATAGCCGGGATTATAAATAACGGCGTGATATTAGATGGCACGGTGTGGGTGCACTCGAAACACCGATGCGCCGATGCAATTGCAGCGGCCGATAAGAACCTCTGCCAAAGCGGGAGAGAGGCCTGGCACGCCGGGCTCTTAACGAATCGGCCACCCCTCGACTTGATTCGCGCGCACACGAGCAAAGAGAGAGAGAGAGAGAGAGAGAGAGAGAGAGAGGCGCGGGTCTCCAGAGTTTTTTCCCTTTAACGAACGACCGCGATAAATAATTTCGATGCTTTGTCGTATTGCGTCGGCGGACGAGCGCGCCGCGGAACTGTGGCGACGGGGTGGAGGGAGGGGGTGGTTGGTTCCTCGTCTGGTCTCATTTTTCGGCGGAGAGGGTGGGAGCCGAGGAGGAGCCAGGGGTGGCCTTTCTCGGGGCTCGCTCATTTATTCCTTTATCTCGTTACGAAAGAAAGATATCGCGCTAAGAACGGATTAATTAATTAACACGGGTGGGGGGAGGGGGGGGGGGTCCCCCCCGATAATCTATTTATCGCGCGTCCCCGAAATCCGCCCCAGAGAATCGTTTGATCCCGTCAGTGCTGGCCGGCGGTGGTCCGCGGCGGATTTATGACGGCGCCACAGTTTATTGAAAATTATACAGCTCTCCCCGTGAGCCGGGTCCGCGGGCACCGAAAAAAAAAAACAAAAAAAGGAAAACAGAGAACGACAGCCATTCTAATAATCGTGTACAAGCGCGCGAGCGCGCGTGTAATTCATGGAACCGCGCGCGGCCTCAAAGCACAATGCGTGCGCTTTGCGGCTCGCGATAAATAACCGTCGCCCGTATGAATCATCGCAATTTATATTTCGCCCGGCTATTTTTATCGTTCGGTTTATTACGATTTTTTCATCGGTCGGATAGCGCGAGCACCCACGAGCGGAACAATAAAATAGAAGGGGGGGGGGGGAGGCCGCATAAAACCCCCCTTAATTAAGCGGCCCTTACGACAGCCGAGGATCACCTGACGAACGGGCTAGCGCGAGCGCTCGCGCGCGCGCGCGACCAGAAAGAACAATAAGTCGGGTTCGGCCGATCGAGACGCGACGGAAGACAGAATCCGTGGAGATAGAGCCGAAATTGGCCCGCGGGGACTTCTTAACAACTCGAAGAGAATGGCGGGAGGGGGTGTGGGCTCGGCTTTTACACGCCGCCTCGGAACCACCCTCGCGAGATACAATCCACCTTAGCCGCCCCACCCCCCGTATGCCTCGGTAACTCTGTCGAATTTGTAGTTAAGGCTGTAAACGTGAACCTGGGAATTCGTCCCCGCCATCATTGTCTCTCTCTCTCTCATTCTCTCTCCCTCTTTCTCTCTCCCTCTTTCTCTCTCTCTCTCTCTCTCTCCCTCTCTCTCTTTCTCTCTCTTTTGTCGTTCGAACCCTTTTCCGTCGTTCTTAACGCGCCCGACGAGCACTCGCCCGCACGTGTACGCGCGACACTGATACGCAAACGCTAAGCGATGTTTGCAAACCCTCTCGTCGTTCGTAACACGCGCTACGCTGTCTCCTACAACCCCGAGTGTATGTACCATCTACGTCTTACAACCTCTCTCCTCCACGGATAACGAGCACGATGTAAAGCTTCTCTCGACTTTGCCCCGGCCGATAACTTTTCGAACACAACCGGGGCACGCGTGCGCGCGAGTTTTCGAACCAACCAACCACCCCCCTCCCCCCCGCGCGCACACACTGTTTGGGGAAACGATAATTGCCGCGCGCGTCCTAGGATACCTTGGAATTTGTTCATCTGCTTCTACGGGAACTTCTCGGATGTTAATTATCCGTCGGGGAACACCGAACTCCTGTCTAATCCGTTCCGCAGGTTCCCGCGTTTGTTTCAAGTTTGCTGCGTCACGGTTTTAGAATTATACTTGAACACCTTCTTATTTCGTAGCTATTTCGATATTCTGTCCGAGGCAAAATTACTGTATTTTAAAGAGAAATTCTTTAGCCTTAATTCGAGCACTTTGAAGATTAAATATTTTTATGAGAACATATGAGAAGTTACATGCGAAACCATACAAAAGACTGATTTTGCTGTTTAACCCTTTGCAGCCGGAGCTATTTTAAATGGAGCACAAAATATTTGTTCAGACTCACAGTGTTTCCATTTTGTATAAACTGGAGCATTTTCTGTGTTATGGAAATTAATTTTGTGATTTGTGCAATAGTTCAGGGCTCTTGACAATTGTTTAAATATGAATAAATTTTGTAGAAAATATTTTCGAACCTGACTTGATAATTTTTAGTGGCGCTTTAGAGTCGCCATTCGACCAGAAAGGGTTAAACATTAAAATTAGTCTTTCGTATGGCTTCACATGTTTCGTTTTCTTTTTAGTGAAAAATTGCTATCGCTATCAAACAGTCCACTAAAAAATTCCTGGACGATACGTGAATGTATTAAAAAATGCTCGGCAATCTGTCACTAAATTTCGAAAAACGAGGAGGTCGCCCTAAATTCGAGTGCGGAGTCAAAATTCTCTTAGGAAGACGTCGTCGATCCGGTCCGAAATTCAGACCCCAAAGCTCACGATTTGCCAGTTGATCTACTGTTTTCCCCGAGCTCATATCTCAGACAGAGTCGAAGCCACGAGATTTTGCACCTTCGTGAACGGAAGGTGGAAACACAAACGGTAGAAAACCGGGACGGTGTTCGGGGGGGGGGGGGGGGGTGTAGTTTCCACTCGCTATCGCGAGTATATCGAATCCGCAGTGGAAACGTGCTCGGGAAATGGTTGCGGATATTGGCCATAGATATATTTCTGAGGGAGCAAAAGGGAGCGCGTTGGAACATAAAAAGATCGGTCGCCTTATAG
The DNA here is from genome assembly GCF_028453695.1 of Augochlora pura. NCBI lineage: Eukaryota > Metazoa > Arthropoda > Insecta > Hymenoptera > Halictidae > Augochlora > Augochlora pura. The sequence continues at coordinate 1,912,140 of NC_135774.1, read as the reverse complement.
CGTAACGGTAACCACCCCTCTCCGGCCGCCCTCCGGACCGTTCACGACCACCCTCCGATTTATGGAGCATTCTGTACATTCGATATTTTCTATTGTCGATCGCCCCTATTTGTCTTATTTATGTTTCTTTTAGGGACCACCCTCGCCCCGCCGGCGTCCGCTGCCTTTGCTTGGCCGGCGTCCACCCCCCCCCCCCCCCCCCGACCCACCGCCCGCGGCCCCCCCCCTGCGAAACCCCCCCCCCCCCCCCCCCCCCCCCCCCTATGGTCGACGAACGGCCACGCTGGATATTCCGAAGGATTTGCTCGCGATGCAAACGCCGCCGCTATATTAAAACGATATATTTCGGCCCGGCCCCGTCGCAAAATTAAATACGAGGGGAACCATTATCGCCGCACCGGACGCAAGTAGGATATTTCTTTCCTTTCCAGTGGCTCCGGAAAAATCAAAATCGAGGCGACCGTGGTCGGGTAGACGGCGTATAAAAATGCGAGGCGTCATCGTCCTCGATACCAGATGATTCGACGTTTCCCCCCGGCGCGACGTAAAGGAGCGAAGCCATTTTCTGCATAAGCGACTAGACGTCCCTCATAGTCGACGTACCGAAAAAATTGGAAATACCTGCGCCCGCCTGGCCGGAGTGTATTAGTTTTTAGTAGGCTGCCTCTGGGATCGGCTCCAGCTTAAATTCGCTGTTTTATTTTCCGCGAGCCTGGACCCCCATAAAATCGCGTCGGCGTTGAACATAATAGCGATGTGCTACGCTGTTAAAAATCCAAGGAAAAAGTAATCGCTGGAAGCTCGAAATAAAATATTCATTGCGTCTAAGTCTGTTAATTTTACTATTTAGATTAATAGCGACTTTGCAAATTAACTATAAAAAGAATGATGCCGCTGATAATCCTTTAATAAAAATATATTTGCTCTTCCAGATATAATATTAATTTAAGATATAATATTAATTTCAGATCGTCTCGCAGCGAAAGACGAACGCAATTTTTTCGAGACGACGATGCGCCCGACGGTGCAAAGTAAAACGGACGAGCAGATTACGCTAGTCCAGCGGTGTCTTCCTGCACGGTGTACACGATTTGTCTTCGGCTAGTTTAGACCCGGTGTTAATACGAGAATAAACAGCGAGGTAAGATCCCTCTTGGCTTAACGCGTCTCTCCTTGAGTAAGCCCGGTTAAGTCGAGAGGGAGGTTCGAGATTCGAGGTTCCAGGTTTCAGGTCTGGACGGCCTCGAGCTGGAATGAGCAAGGGCTTTCTAATTAAGATCGTTAAACTGCCATGAAATTCAAATTACGTTTACTGCTGTCCTTACTTCCCTTCCGCGGACCCTTTTGCGGACGACGGCGAGCCGACCGGCGCCGTTCCGTCCAAAGTCCACGGTCAGAAATTAACTATACTTTTTAAAACTTCCTTCTATATACGCGATGACGGAGTGGCGGCATCCTTCGGAACCGGTGACGACAGAAATGACGTCGGTGGGACGAAAACAAATTGGTCGAATACGCGAAGAGACATTCAAAGAAACTTAAAACAGTAGTTTTTCTATTTTGAAGGCATTAAAATTCTTGTCAACTAGGACAAATAATTATAAAACTCTCCTTTCTTATAATTCTTAGAGAATTGATAAATTATTTTATGATTACATCATTTTTTTAAATGTTAAATTATTTCAGAAGAAATCTGTAGTGTTTAAAGGAATTTAAAGTGGACAAAATTTTTACGCTTGGCTATCGTTGTTTCGCGGACAATTGAAATTTCGTTTGCATGTTTTCGGACGGAGGCTTAATCGATATTGAAATTTCAATAATGCTACAATCTGTGAGCACTTCCCAGACTAATCTGACGATATTAGCATAGATTCTCGGCCGGTAGATAACTTGGAATCTTGAAGGGTTGCGAGAGAGGGAGGGAAGGGAGGGGGGGTGGCAGGGTGGGCGAGGGACGGCTGATAACCGCCCCTTGTAAGTTAGCGTATCAGCCAGTGAGAAAGGGTAAGGAAAGGGATGGTTTAGGGCAGCACGCGTCCCTTCTATTAAATTAACGTAAGGTAAAGGGGTGGAAACCGCCTCCTCCCCAGATACTAGGTCAACCGATTCAACCTCTCAGAATCCGGAGCGTCGGAATCGTGGAGCAGTCGCAGGCCGAACGTCTCGGCGATGCTTCCCGTCTCTTGAAGCCCCGCACGTACGTCCGAGCGGTTGTTCTTTTTCGGTGCGGGGCTGTCCCGCGCGCGGTCTATGCGGAACAGATAAGAATAGGTTCTTTGTTCTCGACAAACATCAGGACGGAAGTTCGGCTCCGACTACACCCGCACACCCGCGGTGTCAGACGCCGAGCGGACTGATTAAACCGTCAGTGGTTATTCAAGCTACCCCCATAGACAGCGAATGCTACCAAGAACTATTAACAAGAGAGATATGCGATTTTCGGACGTGAAGGGACCGCAGCGCTCCGCGTGGAAATCTTGCGAGAGTAAGAGGATGGAAAAAAAAAGGAGCGAGAACCTGGTGGAACCCGTCGCTTCTGGTATCCCCGGGTTGAGACAAATATTTCATTATTTTCCTATTGTAGAAGTCCATTACCGGCCAGAATCAATTACATGCAGCAAAAGCCCGGAACGGCGCCCCGTCCTGTTCAATATTTTCCCTCGTGGATATATGGAGCGAACAAACACGGGGAGGGTGTTTTTGAGATAAGCAACCGGTACATCGGGATAGTTTCAGACCCGTACGAGTTCGAACGAAGAAAGGGTGTGTCGGACGACCGTGTCCTGTCATGTTCGATAGCGATATACCTTGGGCCCAGGCTCCCTTAGAATTCGCCGGTTACCCGTTCTCTAATTGCATAATAGGATGCCCGCATGTAGGGAAAAGATGGGCGGTTGGTGCAGACTTGGTCGAGGAGACCAAGTATGAGGGCGGCGATAGAAATACGATTCTCGGTTCTACGCGACGCGATATCGCCCACCACGTTTTCCCTGATTCACCTGTAAACAGGTGGTGGAAAGATCTGACTTTTACTTTTATGAAAAAGTTTCGAAAACTCGGAACGAAATTTCCTCAATTTCCTCAAGCTCTACGACTCCATTGGATAAATGATTATATATTTAATTACACTGTTAATTCACTATATCAAAGAATAATAATTAAATAATCTCTCTACAAATCTCAAAATTTTGCCAAACTATTTTTATCGTGAATTAAATTGCAAGAAACAGAAGATAGACAAAAATATCTATAAATTAAAATTAACAGTTTAAATTTAATTTACCTGTCGTCCATATACACACGCGTCGCCCCGTTGAATCAGGACAGCCGATGTCGCCCATTAAAAATACAAAGCCGAAGATCGCGTCGAAAAATCAAGCGACGCCATAATCGCGCGGGCAAACACTCGAGAATAAATTAGAAAATACTTTGGCATATTTCCCGGGTTCTCCCGGGGCGGAGGTAGAGCAAAGCACACAGAGGCGGCGGGCAGAACAAACGGGAATATGTTTGTGAAAGGACAGAGGCCGGCCACATTCTTCCATTAACATGGTAAGAATGAGTAACAGGGGAAAGCGCCGGCGATAAAGCTGTTGTACAGACAAAAGAGGTAACGTTTGTTTACGGAACGCTTTATCGTTAGAGAGGGTTCGCCCCGGATTTTCTTGTTGATCCTACCGCCGCTTCTAATAGCGATTTTGGTTTATTTTCAACGTTAACGAATTAAACCACCTGCGCCGTGCATGTAGCATCTCTCCGCGTCGTCTTTGGTTTGTTTTCAACGTTAACGAATTAAACCACCTGCACCGTGCGTGTAGCATCTCTCCGCATCTTCTTCGTATAAACATTTGCAAAGAGATTTCGGTGACCGCGCGAGCTTTTCCACGGTAACGAAAAAAAGTTTCGCGAGATGGGAAACGAGATAAGATTATCGTCTTCCGCGGCTGTTCGCTTTCGAAATGAAACCATGTCTGTTTGTCTGTTTGTCGAAGCAATTAACAATGTCGCCTGGTAGATTGGAAGGATCACACCGCGTCGGCCCGGCACGACGGCGCGGTCCCGCCACAAGCGGCGAAATACAATTACCTAAAATACACAACGGGCAACGGCGAAAGGCAACAATAACTCGGTCTCGGCCTCGAGGACGTTGCCGCGGTGAGTCAAGATGCTTCGCGCGGATGCCGAAAAGTATTTGCCACTTTATTCTCCCTTTGTTCGATGCCGTCGTTCCGTCGACTTTCTTGTTCCATTGTTGTTTCATGAGAAAAGTTTTGGCTTAAAATCGTGCAGGATTCTAATTTTTATACGAGACTGAAGTTTAGTCTGTAAAATGCAATAATTGATTCAGAGTTCTGCAAATGATTTTGCAGGCGATCGATTTCTGTCATCCAATATATAGTGAAACGGAACGGGGCTTACTCAATTAGCCGTAATAATTGATATATCGCCGGTGGAATTGTCAACGAATTATAATTGTAAATGTGCGGGTGGATAAAAATTCCGTCCGGAAAATACGGTCCGCCGTATTTTAAGCATCCCTGTAGGTGAAACCGGTGAAGTGGCTGAGGAACGTTACGGATAAATTGATGAGACACCGGCAGCCTGGTAATAAGATGGCCGGGGTTATAGCGATCGGACACTCGCCGCGTTATTAATTGACACTTCAACGGTGCTCCCGCCGTATCTGCATCGATATATTCTGTATTACCAAGTAGCCCCGATAAGTGCCCGGCTAATCGATACCGCGCTGTCTAGTGTGCAGAACTCGGGCATTTATTCCGTGCAACCTAACATAAATCCCGCGCCTCGGCGAATAAATTCTTGTGTATGAATATTAATCCGACACTACTGCGTCTACGCACCGTTCCCTGCAAAAGTGATCGCCGCGCGGATATTTATTGTCCGGCATTTTTTCATTTGGCAAAAATAGCCTCGAGGAAATCGCAACTATTTTTCATCCACCCGGGCCGAGAATTAAAAAGGGAACGAAACCGCGCGTTTCGTCGACGGACTGGCGTACAAGCTCAGACTATAGCAGGCTTAGACTATAGAATTTTTGTCCCCGAGGAGAAGAGAAGCGGCGACGCGGGCACGGTAACGAGACGAGTTTTTCATCGTTACTACCATGGAAAAAGACTCGACCGGCAAATAAATACAAATTGTCGGATTACCGGGACTTCTGCCGCTGATATGGGACCCCATGCTCTTCCCGCGACAACCTGCTCCATTTTCCGAATACTTCGCATAACTTACCACGGGGCCGCGCCGTGAAACCCAACACACACACACGCTCCGCGTACCGCGCGCCGTCCCCAAATAATAATGAAACTGTTCGGCGGGAAGTACGCCGCAAATAATCGAACGGCGGATACAGCAAACCCTTCTTTTCCTATCCGAGGACAAAGTAACGCCGATCGAAGCGACAGAAAGGGCGCTAAATCCGCCATTTTGAAACGAAAGAGTCCTTTTACAAATTCAACGCGAGGCTATGAAAAACACGCGTTAAAGAGTCGACGAATTCGAATAGACGATGAATTAATTGCTCGGAGAAGGCAGAAGAAGATCTCGTAGCTAACAAGGCGAATTTTAGATCGGCGGATAATCGATCGCAATGTTCGATGGCATGTATCGATCACGGTGTCGGCGGAGGTGAGACGATCCTCAATAATTAGCAGCCGATATCCGATACACTGTCCTATTTATCCGAAAGAGTTTGGCCCGGGGAAACCGAAGGAATTATGGAGCGACAGGAAATTCGTATGTATAAGTAAGAAGAATGATCGATCGGCTCGAGCGGCTCGCATTATCGAGGCGTCCGAGACGGAGACCGAGGGGCAGGGCATGTTAATTAAATAGCCGGCAAGAGTTTACCAATAACGTGGTGGCGTGTGACACGGGGCTCTCGCGAAATAAAGCAGAAAAAAGGAGACAGAGAGGGAGAGAGAGAGGACGTCACACGAGGAGCGTCCGATGTTCGGAAATGTGGCCACGGGACTTTCGATTTTTACTTTAATTAAATATTTCCCGCGCCCTCGGTGTAGTTCGGCTACGGCACGTTGCAAGACGAGCCGCAGCGTCGCCGCAGCGACATTTTTTATTCGCACTTTTATCGATGAACAAGAAATTCGCGTAGCCCACCACCCCTCTCGCGACCCTACCCCACCCCCGACGACCGAGGACCGCCGTGAAAATACTGTGCGCGCGCGGTGTTAATTAATTGGAAAATTGTTATAGCTCTCGTCTCGCTCGGGCGGCACGAAATGATACGATGACGCGCGATAAATTGTTGATTCGGGAGGGTCCGCGGTGTTTCAATTTTATTGTCCGATCATCCGCCGTGGTTCCGCCACGTTGAAATTTATTCCGGTTAATTAAAATTACTCGACAGCGGAGAACTGTAATTCGTTCTAATTGGCCTGTCGTCTTGCAACGACGTCTCGGATCATTTGTAGAATTTCTATCGCATTAGCTAGTCGACAGACGGAAGCGGTCGCATCGCGGCGCTTGATTCAATGCGAAACGAAAGTTGTCCGAGTGGGAAGCTTTAACCAAAAATATTTCTCCCCTCTACGGCTTCTCCTTGTTATTTCAATATTGCTTTCTGCTATTATAAAAACCGCCACCTCGTGATAAAATATATATAGTCCGTATAATAAAAAGGTCGTTCGCGTAGCGAAGCTTTCATTGTGCGAGAATAATTGCTCATTAATAGACTACGGATTTAATGAAAAAAGCTACAGCTCTTTAACGAAAAGCTAAACGAATTTAAGAGTTTAGATTAAAAATTATAATAAACTATGAACGATATTTTTATATAATTTTGGTTCCCCGAAATCGATGCAGACAATTCTGATTTCGACCAAAGATGATCCACAGACTGATAAATGTTCCTTCGAGAATGTGAAACAGCAAAGGACGATTTTTGCAGCCGCTAGTAAAGTGGTAAAAGGATTCCACAACAGGTTTGGGGAAGCATAAAAAAGCCTAGGGGTTAGGGATGGGAAGGAGTCGGCGGAGCAGCGCTGCTCAAAATGTACATCTTAATAGATTAATTAATATAATCTGCCGGGCTCGACTCGGGGCCAGACGAACAACTTCGTCTCAGTATGGGGAATGAATATTGTTAAAGTTAATTATAATTGGGAGTAACCTTGGGCAAATATTTCAACTGGCGAGTTAAAGAACCGGCGCGGGGACGAGGCGAGCAGAGGAGGGGGAGGAGGCGGAGAAGGAGGAGGAGGAGGAGGAGGAGGAAGACAGGGCAGGACGGCAGGAAGTGCTACTTTCTTTGTTTAAAAACGGAGGGATTCTTCATCGGCCGGCGATGCGAAGGATGTGAGCCCGTCTGAGGGTGGAGATATTCGTCTTCTTTTCTCATCTCGCGAATTTGCGACAGTATCTCCACGCGAATATCTCCCACGGCTTTTTATAATTAAAAACGTGCAGACCACGTGCCTCCACCAGCGTGCCAGAAACCATTCGGAATAGACAATTATCCTCGAGAGATAAGAAACTTCACGTATCCTTAACATCCTTCAACAAATACATGAAACTATTTTACTTACTGCATAGAAAGGTTTTGAATTCAAACTTTAATACACTTTATTTTTAATTCAATTCAATACTTCAGAACATTCGCGTATCCAGTAGAATAAGTGATGTATAACAGAACTACATATACAGAGAAAAATATATATACAGTGTTAGTGGTAATCCGAGGTGGCAACCACACGGTCCGGTTTCTGCTTTGAAACTGAAAAATCCGTGGGCCTTCGTCGCCAACGGCTCACCCTCGTAAAGGGCCATAAAACAGTTCGCTGGGTCTGTTTTCCATCGGTAGTCATCGTTGAGATTCCAACATACTGCATAGGGTGAACTAAAAAAGAAATAGAGAAAAATAAAAAGGAGTTAAAATAATGGAGATAAAATAGAAATTAAAAATTATAAACGTATAAAAAGTCTAGCACGGGCAAGACTGCGCAACCGCGCGATTATCAAATAATCTCGCCGTCCGACCGGTTGAATAATTTCGTCGGGCCAGTCGTTTTTGAAGGAGCCGTGTATGTAAAGGAATGATCGACGCATCATGGCTGAATTTTTCATGATCACGGTTAATCTTAGGGATCGCGTTACTTATTGATCGGCTCGATAACATTGACTCGAATGGGATTTCATTTTGATTGAGACCGATGAATAATACAGAAAACCGAGGCGATGCACACGAGCGAACGAACGAACGAACGAACGAACGAACGAACCGGTCGTTTATTAAACAGTGTCCTACGGAACGATCCCGGGCAATATTTCCGCGGCGCGGCTATTGTGTTTCCATTAGTTTAAGTTGCCGCGTGTACTTCATTATGCCGCGGACGGAATATCAGATTATTACGCGGCCGCCCGGGCGACGGGGATTTTCTGAAAACTTCCGCTAAACTCGACTGTCGCCTTCTTGCCGAAACTTCCCGGGCGGTTATTAAACGCGGATGAATATTTATGAACAATAATTGTATTTATACAATATGTCGTGGCGGGGCTGTTCTCTAATTAAATTCATGCTAATCGAAAAGAAATTATTATTGTTATTATTAAACGGAAAGTTCGACCGAACGTTGCGAAAGAAATCCTGGACGACGGAGGCTCGAATAATAATAATAATAACTTCTCGTTTGATTTATTTGAGGAAAAAAGGGGGGGGTGGAAGATTCTGGACGCACAAACAGCAGACAGGAGAGCCAAGACAGTGCGTAACTTATTTATACGGGGGGGCGCCCTCGTTCGTAGCCAGTTAATTATACGTCTCGGAGGATCTAATCAAGCAGTCTTTTTCAAAGTTATCCTCCTCGTGCCGTGCTCGAAAGGTAAATCGATGCTAACGACGCGCGATAGAAGAAACTTAATTGTTCGACGTTATAAGAATGGAATTGAATGCCATAGCGCTCGAATCTATAAAGCGTCTATCGTATCGATCCGGTGAATCTAATTGTAATGATATCGGGGAGTGGGAGAGCGCCGAGAAGAGAGGGAGAGAGAGCACGGCGCTCGAATTTTCAAGGGAGAGGGAGCAGCGGCGACCAAGGCGAACGACAGAAACAGCAACGGTGCCGGACCAACCCTATTTCCGTATGCACAAAGGGCTCGAGTAGGCAAAGGTTTTGTCGGTCATACGTGCTACCACCGGCCCCAATTGCTCCGACCCCCTTCTAACTTTCATTATCTCCGCTGTCTGAGCTGTTTCTTCCATTACATTTTATACTGTTAATTATTACCTCAGAGAGAGAGAGAGAGAGAGAGAGAAAGAGAGAGAGAGAGAAAAAACGCGAGCCCGCAGTCGGAACTACCTCGTCGAACACTTTCTGACAATAATTGACGGGTATTTAACGCAGAGGGTTGTCGCGGCCTGGCAGAAAGGGTTTGCGAAAAATACTAGTACCATCAATTATAGAGCGGTCGTTCCCGCGATGCGCGTGCCGTAGTCGCCTTGGAAATTCTGTTTGATGTCGGGATTGCAACAAAGCAAAGGAACTCGCGCGTCGGTAATTTCGTTTTTTTCGTCGGTAATTGACGGTATCGACCCTCGCGATCCTAAGGACGGCTATAGTCCACCCTTCGAACTTTAAGCGACTCTCTGGTTCGGCTCGCCGTTCGGGCTTCGTTATACCGACGCGTGGCCCGGGAATTCCCATAAAATTATCGCCCGTAGCAAGTTTACAGTATAACGATCGTCGGCCAGAGACAGGACGCGTGAAAAATTCTACGACGTCGCGGTTATAGTTTAAACAACGGTTAGCGGCTTAAACAATTACCTGATCGGTCCTCGATGCTTGCGTTTACACGGTGTAGATGCGCCGCACAGGCTGCGATCAATCTCGCAGCGGACTCCATTGTCGCCGGGAGTTCCCCGCAAATTATACGAATCGTATGTTAATCGTGTGTCAACACGCCGCCGATGTTTAAATATCTGTAGCAGCGGAGTAGATTTTCATTCCGGCGAAAGAGGATTTAATAAATGCAGTTTGAAATTGTTATCATTAAATCGCACGTTTTTAGCGCCAGCAATAAATTCTGTCAGTCTGCAACGGCTCTGTGTAATTGTCTTCCCTCTCTCTGTATTTTATCATGCCGAAGGGTTCAACCGGCGCACAAATAAATAAATAAATTGCCGAGCTTTTGCGGATCGATTTGAAACGATGGAACACCGAACAAGATCGATCGGAGAAATGCAGAAATCAGTAAAGATTCTTTTCCGGCAGCGTCGCCGAGCAAACGTTCCCAGGGTATATTGAATTCCGTCGAAACCGGAAAATGATTCGAGCCGAGTGCATGACGGTCCAGGCGCCGAGTGGCTTCATCGGGCAAGAATCCAATCAGCGGAGACAAACGTTCGAGTGGTATGGCAAAAATTAAAAAGGACAAAGAGGAAGACTCGTGAAAACTTCGGCAGGTACTCGACGGGCCAAATTGACACCTACGATCCGACAGAAGAGGAGGAAGTGCCGTTGAGGTAAATTGAGGGCTCGACGGGGCTAGGACGGCGATGGTCGGGGGTGGGCCAGAGGGGGCGAGGTGGGGTGAGGTGGGGCGGGGTGGAGTACCGGCGGCCTTCTTCGAGGGGTTGGGCGAGGGTTCGTAAGCAGAAGGGAGGAAGAAAAAGGAACCGATGCGGCCGTGGCGGAGGCAAGGAAGGGCGGCGGTGAAGGGAGAGAGGAAGGCCGCGCGATGAGGAAGAAGAAGAAAGAAGGGTGGGTCGGTGGGGGGGAGTGGCGGAGGCCCATTACGGGCGAGCGCGTGTCTCGAAACCGCCTAAAGCGGATCTGAAAAGAGGGCTAAAAGTGAAGCGACGCTCGCATGTCTCATTGCAATCTGCAAATATTGAGAATGTTTTCCGGCATTGCGGGAATCCCGGCGTGCGCCACCAACCAATTGCGATTATCTGACGGAGATACCGCCGCCGAGCGGATCCATCGTTTCGCCCGTATAATCCGACTTCGCCCACGTACCCACGTAGACGGAATTAGGTGTTCTCGTGTCCCGTGATACAACGAGCAAAAAAGACCAGCTAATGGGCTTTCTATCGGCGGCCTAACCTGCCCACCCACCACCCCACCCCCTCCCACTATTGGCTCTCGAGTTTCGGATTGCCGGGTATCGACTGCTGGAGACGTCTTCCCGGCTATCACGGAGGTTTATGCAAAATCAATGGGGATTTCCTAGACACGGCGCGAGTTTCTGCCACCTTCGGCAGAACCGTTTTCATTAATTCTAATCGAGGAAGGATACCTCCATATTTCGTCCAAATAAGCACTAAATTACTTGACAGCAACTTTGGAGCCACAATTTTTAATTAGAAGAATAATGAGAATTTCTTTAAATTTCACAGAGCCATCTTTTCATTAATTGATTATTAGACTGCTGCCCTCAAAAAACAGATATTATATTTATCCATTTATATAAGCCGAACCCCAATCCTTTGAGGACGAAATTTTTTGTCAAGTGATTTTCGGTCAAGTACATAAATAAATGACATGCTCGCAATCTTCGCATCGAGACGCGTAACTCTGACACCGTTGATATTCGTTCCCGAAAGATCGAAAGACGCAAAAGTGCTTCCGCGGCGAGGTACGATGGAAGTAACCTCGCAATTTATATAATAAAATCAAATCCAGAGGGGGGATCGATCACTCGCGGTATTAATAGCAGAAAAATTGTACTGCCGGAGGGGTGTTCGAGGAAACTAAAGCTGAATAAAATTTTATTTTCACCAGCCTGGCACCGGGGAACTCAAAATAGAATGAAATACTACTCCATTAACTTCCCCGTCCTCCGAGGATGTACTTAATGAAAAATTCCTGTTAATGATCGCTCTCACAAAGGTCTGCCAGCGACGGACCCTACGCTCGCGGAAATCTCGGTACAGTGAAATCATTAAGTTTTCGTCAGCGATCCGAGGCGGAAAAAGAAAACGATCGCAAAGGGACGATTATTTAGTTCAGACCCTATTACGCTCCCTTCGATGATGCACTTCGCGAAACATTCCTATTGACCCGGTTCATCTATAGTCCCGGGCTCGAGAGATCATTAAAAATTGTAATTATGAAATAATAATTCATAATATCAAATTTCTGAATCTCATTTTTCTGTCTTTTTCTGTTTCAGATTTATAGAGGAATTAAAGTGAACAGAAGGTGTACGAGAAAGAGAAACGTGTTGGAAAAGATTGATTAATACAGCCATAAATGATCCTAAGCTCAACCGGCTATATTTTCGAGAAAGTGGTCCGCCGTTGCATTATAATAACGAGTCAGACTCCTGACAAAGAATCCATGCAAGTTCTGCTAAATATGAATATTATTAATTTCATCCAAATCGAAATCAAATTTAATTTTTCTATTACCGAAGTCTAGAAACAGAAGTGAATAAAGAGGATAGAAGAAATAAAAATTATCAGTTTTTACTAAGGAAAATATTAGGGATAAATAAATGCTGATTAACACAACGTGAAAGGAGATTTGTAGTGCAAGGGGTTAATGGTCACTCCGGCAGAGTCGAATCTCGGGCCCGTGGCATCATTAGCTTCTTGTCGGTGATCTCGCACGGAAGAAAAATGGTCGCGAGGGGTCGGTTGTTTAGTCGATTCGAAACAATTTGTCGATTAACGTTCTAACCTCGGCGGCGCGAGGAACGGTCTAGGGGCCGGAGGGGTGGGTGCAGCAATTAAGATTGTAAAACGATAAGTCCGCCGGCTGGAACGACAAAGATACGTAATGGAACAAAAGTCGCCCCCATTCCCCGGGCACGCCGGGCACCCTCGGCTGACCCGGCGCCGCCGCCGCCGTCGTCGTTACGGGTATCGGTCGTGTCCGTTGGTAAAGAAGAACAATTAAAATATGACAATCGTTAGATTTAATTATCGGGACAAAGGGCAGCGCGGGTTACCCTCCGATTGTCGGAGCGAGGAATGCTGCGCGCAGCTGAAAACTTGAAAGACATTTAAAAGCGCGGCTAAAACGGATGGAAGGGCGGGCGAGAGCGGCCGGCCGGCTTCTCACGGCTGATTTCGTTGCCGTCTGACTTGCGGAACCTCTTTCCCGCTTTTCCCCGGCAAGCTATTATTAAGTACAGGGCATAACAATCAAAGAACGAATCTTCCGAATCATTTATAACAGGCGTTACGGTAATAACAATTATCGCGACCGTCCTCCGCCGCCAGAAAGATTTCTTCTGAAGAACTTCCTCTCCCCCCACCCCCCTTAAAAACAAGGGAGCTCGAGAGTATACAGGGTGCTCCGCAAAAATATCGATGGCACCCCGCTCCAGACGCTCCGGCCGGTAACCCCTCGAAACGGGAGCTGCAAGCCCCTCCCTTTTGTTACAAAAATTGCTGCATTATTTCAGCGGAATCGTCGCCGCAGCGCGGAATATAATTGCGATATCCGTTGGATTCCTTTCATTTCCCCGTTACGCGACGTAAAAGAAAGCTGGCTCGCTTTCGAGTGCGGAAAATTCGCACATCCGCCCGACGAGTGTAATCGGTTTCAGGAACACGAGAAACCTCGAAACTTACCATCGTCGTGTAATTAAAAACGCGGTAATTAGTGGAGACAGGATCGCGTGACAGGAACGCGAAGGAACGACGAATTCGCGGCACGTGTCATCCGGGCGCCACGCGAGACCGCGTCGGTCGCTGTCGACCGGACGAGCCGACGGTAAAAATGATTAACAACGAAGCTTCAGGATAATGTTTACAGATAGCGATAGCACTCCGCTGATAAGACGAACTCGTTTGTTGTACTTTTTCTGGGTAGCGAAGTTCCGTTTACGACGGATATACTTTTCATACCGCACTTGAAACTTTTCCCCCGCGGGGATTTACTGTTCTTCTTTAACAACATACATTTTAGTGCCGGCCGCGCGAAACTCCGTCCGCGGCGTTAAGCGGACGGGTGTAAAATGTGGTAGCAGCGAGAGATATTCGGGCGCGCCCCGGTTCGATTCGATGCCGGTACACAATGCAATTATTCCGTGCCATTAAAATATTCAGAGGGCGAGGCCGGCGGCGTGGGCGGGGGGGGGGGGGGGGGGGGGTGGCGTGGGCGGATGGAACTCCGACGCGGGAAACTAGTTTACCGGAAGTCGGGCGAAATTACGCGATTTAAGCTGCGGCGACGTCGCAGCCGCGGGGGGAAGGACGGGGGGGGGGGGGGGGGCCGCGTCGTCTTCCACCGATGCGAACAAGACGTCGGCCAATGTTATTTTCCACCGTCGCACCAGGTTAATCATCCCCCGAAAGTTACGGGAACGACACGACTGACGGGGCAAACAGGAACGAGATGGATCCTAGGGTACGCTCCTCTCTCTCTCTCTCTCTCTCTCTCTCTGTCTCTCTCTGCTCGGCTTTCCCTCGAAACTGCGCCCCGGCCGGGCAACGACAAAACGCGCTTAAAAAACTTTTCAAATTTAACCCCATCCTCGGCGAAGTTCTTCGTGGCACGGAACGGCCCGGGGAACAAAAATTCGGATGCAGTATACACGAGGCGTCGGGGAAGGGGGGGAGGGTGGTCTTCCTTCTCCGCTGTGATTCGCCGCGAAGAAAGCACGGCTCGCGCACCTCGCGGTGATTTGCTTTTTAAATTAATCGCTCGTATAAATAGTCCTCCCTGGCCGCGCGAACGAACGATCTTTTCGGGCCGGTTAATCTTGGTACACCTTGACTCGGTTAAATGAAATAATTATGCCGCCGGGTTTACGGATTCATGGATCTTCGACGAGGGTGAATGAGTTTAATTCCAGCCGGATCGGATTTTTAATATCGGACGGCTATTAGTCTCTTATCGAAGATTCGTTCGGGAATTTGTATTCGTGCGATTAACGCGACGGTGGTAAATATGATATGATAATTGATCTGAGGATTTTTACAAAACGAAATTCTAGAAGCATTAGTAGACGTGTAGGTGTTTTCTAATAAATTATATAATCTCTAATAGAGGTCGCACTGTATTATTTTTATAAGCCTGGTTAAATAGGTAATGAGTGAGAGAAATTGTTGCTGTTGCACAATTTTCAACTAATTAAAATTATTCAGAAGTAAAATATATTTGTATGTAGCTCCTGTACCTTACAATTGCTGCGGACAATTTTTAATTTGCGTAGAAATCAGCAGGACAGCGATAATAGATATAATAGCGTAGAAATGTTTAATGGACCGCCTCGAGAGGCGTGCTTGAAAGATTCCGGGTTCGAGATGGAAATCTCCGGCGAGGAGGAACGGTGTTTGGAAACAGGTGAATTAGCGGAGAGTGAAGGAATTGCGTGCCAATTTCGAGAAAGTGGCACGAGTGGATGATCGAGGGGTTAACCGTGGTGGCTACGTAAACGCGAAACAGGGTGGCCGCCCGGAGGGGCGTAGGAGGCGATTCGGAGTTTCGTCTCGATTTGTATCGAAAGGGGGGAGAGGGCCGACGTGAAGTTTTCCAATTAAACGCGGATTATATCGCTTTGTCTCGGTATTGAAAATACATCGATACCCCGTCCCCGGGGCGGCTGTGTAGAGGGACCGAACCCCCCTGCGGAACCAGCCCCCGGCACATAATCGTCGGTGGCGGGGCCTCGGGAATCTTTCTCCGTGCGGGAGAGAATCATCGAAACTTCGGTCAACAACCGACTCGGCGATATCTCGATGTATCACGAAGCAGACGAGAAGCGGGATTACACCGTCGGTGGTGGTGGTGGTGGTGGTGGTGGTGGTGGTGGTGGTGATGGTGGCCTTTTCCCCTCTCACGTTCCTTCTCTCTGTTTTATTATGTTTTTTTTTTCTTTATTTCTTTCCACCTCGTTTTCCCTTCGGCGATTGTTTAAACCGTCTGCCCGGCCGCCGACACCGCCTCCGCCTCCGCCGCCTCCGCGACGGCCCCGATTTTCCACGTGGACCGATTGTACGCGAAAGAGAATTGTGAAAATTTCAAGCAGGCCTGCCACGCTCTCTTGTACACACCGTCCGCGATCCGTCCGTGTGTATACACCAGGCGTCCGTGTGCTCGGATATATATCGCGGTGTTTGCCGAAGTTCAACCAAAACGGCCCGCTCTCTCTCTCTCTCTCTCTCTCTCTCTCTCTCTCTCTTTCTCTCTCTGTCAGCCGGATCTGATTAAACATTGTCCCCCGTCTGTTCAAGGAATTTTCAATCTTTCTTCGCGATTCGCGCCACCGGCCCGCCGCGCTACCATCGCCTGGCTTATCACCGGGGATACGCAGAAATTAATTCCACCGTTTCCGTTACGCCCCGCCGACCGTATCGGAAACGTGGCGAGACGTGTTTACGTTGCCGTTCGCCGAATCCTGCGAATTATAAATCGTGAAAGCGATACCGATGCCATCAACTTTTTAGAAGCGCCCGCGCTACACGCGGCCCCGATCGATCTCCCTTTGTTCTTCGAGCAACCCTTTGCAACGCGCCCGCTAAAAATTGTCAGCCGTTCGATCGGCGAGCTTCCTTTACGTTCGTTAAAACTGCTGGATGTTTCAATCGTATCTTCACGCTTTACTGTTCAGTGGTATCGCGTTTATTAAAACGCTGTTTAACACTGAATTGCCTAAGCAAGTCATTTTGACTGCTTTTCAATTTCAATTAGAAAAATAATTATGTAAATAATGACACAGCTTCTTATAATTTTGTGACTTTTTCTACAACATATAAATGCATTTATTAATCATTGTTGTCGCCCCCCCCCCCCTTCTTCATTTCCGGTATATATATGTGTGTTATATCTATATTGCCGAAAAGCAGTCATTTTCCCGTCTTCAAGTTCCCGTCTTTCTAGTGTTAACCACTTAGCCGCGTCGATTTATTTAGAAGATAAACTTTGTCATACGTTTTATTAGTCATACCGAGCGCAGTTTTCTTGGTAATCGTTCTTGAATTATCCTAAAGCGTGCAAAATTTACGAATATGTTACCATAAGTATTTTAACATCAATTGTAGAAGAAATATTTTTATTATAAGATGTAAAATTGCCATATCCTGACAGGTTAAACAAAATTTGACTAAAGATCGAAATGACGCAGCTTTCATAAAGACAGAAGCAACCTAAATTGTCTACGCTATTGTTGCGACCCTTAGAGGAAACAGCTGAACGGAAAACGGCGAAGTTCGGAACGACGGACGCTGGGACGGTGAAATTTCGGTCGAGCGTGGACGGTTTTCGGAAAAAAGTGTCGCGTCGGATCCGCGATCCGTGCGTCTGGTGTACGAAAAACAGCGTACGGCGATTTGAATTCGATATAGGGATACAAGTTCCTACGGCCGGGCTAGTGATCTGTAAATACATCGGCCGGATTGGATTGGCCCCTATCAACCTAACTCCCCCGTCTACCCAGGAAGTTTCGTACTTTTCCGAGCTCGTTCTCTTGGAAAAAAAAGCCCTCGGTCCCCGTTAGAATGGCCGGCCGCTAAACTGCGGTGCCGCGCTCCCCCTCCCCCCTCCGAAACGAATTTCTGCGCTCTCGCGTTTTCGGCAGCCGCGCGCGTCCCACCCCATCCGCGAATCGAAATATATATATATATATATATATTAATTTCGGTCTTTATCGGAGAGCGCCGCGTTGTCGCGAGCCGAATTTCCGACGATTTTTCTCCGCTGGTACGATGCAGCGGGCATCGATAACCGCGCCAATCATCCCTCGAAGATTAACGACCTTCCTGAGGAAACGATCGGGGGCCCCTCCCCCCGCGGGGGGGAGTGGTTGAAAACGAACGTATGCAGGCACGCGTATGAACGCTATCGATTCCTGAAATTATGGCAGTGGGTCAAAGAGGGGTGAAACGGCGCCGGCAGCGGGAGAACGAGCAGCAGCATCATCGAGCATACTCGCCGCCGCGGAAAGTATAGGGTGGACTATTTGTTCCGAAAGGGATGAAACGGTCCTCTTTAAGGCACCGCGGGGCGCCGAGCACGATTTTTCCTGCACACCGTCGCTTTGGAAACCGGGACCGTGAAACGAGATTATCTTCATCCTTGGAACAGAGATTTTCTTGTTCGATATAATTTTTTAACACTATTTTCCTATTTTTATTGTCTGTAGAAACATCGAAATAAATCTACCGTATTCCCTTTCTACGAGCAATCGTCTCTTTTATTTAAATTTATAATCGTCGACCAAAGAAAGTTTTATTTCTTGCTTCATGTTTTCCAATTCATTTCTCTGCTCGATACATGAAATCGAGGGTATAGATAAAGAAACGTAACATAACCCCTAACACTTTTATCCTGGAGGGATGATGTCACCCTTTCGCCGGCATATTATGCATACAAATTCGTAAAGAACGAAAAGGAAAGAAAAAAAATAGAAGAATTAAAGTTTCAGATGCTCGCAACCCTCTCTCTCTCCTATCCGCCAATTATTACCTTCCATATCGCCTGTAATTTCACTTTTTTTCCGCGCGACTATTGATATCTGTTTCCTTTCATCCACGAGGGTTGACGTCGCCCTACGGTCTGCAGCGAGGCATATTATACATACGAATTAATAAGCATCGGAAAAGAAAGTAACGAAATGAAACTTTCAGGTATCTCCAACCCTTCGCGATTTCGCCCTGCATGTTTGATGCGATTCCATCCATTTCCCACGTGCCGTTGCGTCGCGGAGGGGTTGTTGCTGTCATCCTCGATACCACGCTGAAAACCGTGTTGCGCGTGCGATACGCGAAATAAACACACGCGCGAGCCGAATAAATGCAACTATCGGTACGAAAAAAAGAAAAAAATGAAAGGATAGAACAATTGTAAATAAATAAAACCCCAACAATTTGATTCGCGAGCTCGTGTACGGCGAGCAACCCTTCGGGTTCGTGGTGTCTGTACCGGCGACGCGAGAGGCCCCTTCCACGAGTTCGAGCCCTTTCGATTTCCAAGCTTCGCGGGCGGCGGCGGCGGCAAGGCAGGCTCCCTTCGTTCGCAGGCAGTCGGTCGGGCAGGCAAAAGATATTAAAACAATCGGGCGTTGTAGGCCCCCCCCGCCCGCCGGTTCCCTTTAAAATTTGCAAATACACGAGTGAAGTGCGAATTTATTCGACGGTCTGTAACCGCGCGAGCGCGGGACTCCTCTTCACGGCTCAGACTCTCGGTTGAACGCCGTGAGCCGTTTGCGGCAGCCGCGAAATGGAAAAACGGGTTTTCCTTCTCTCCCGAAAAGAGAGGAGAGGAGAGGAGAGCGCAGCCGGGGCTGCGTGCCGCGAGAGGGATTAGCATAGCCCCCTCATTAAAATACAAACACAATTCCATCGGTCCGTACAGCCGCCTACTCCGCCTGCAGCCGCCAATCTCGAATACCAACCCGTTTCTGCAGACTCGGTTCAACGGTCTTCTTTTATACTCCCTCTCTCTCTCCTCTCTCTCTTACTATCACTTCCTCTCTGTCCATCTTGCCTGCGAGGAAAACTTTTAATCCATATTCGTTAAGTCTCCCGAAGTAAACCCTGGCGTCCGCGCCCCCTTCGATTATTCTTCGATGACCGAAAACTTGAGCAACGCCGAGGGAAAACACTGGTGACCTTCGACCCAAGATCCGACGAATCTCTCTCCCTCTCTCTCTCTCTCTCTCCTCGGCCAGGCCAAAATTTCAACGTCGACGGAAGAGTCTTGCACTTTGACCCTCTCGGCTGGAAGGTGCGCGAGCAAAAGGAGGAGAAAGAGATCTCTTAAAAGCAAAAGACGATGAAGAGGACGTTCCTTCCGCGCCGCCGATCGGCACACGCAAATGCTCTCCGCTCTTAAACTTGCTAGCCGGCTATTCCCCGTGCGTTCGAGCCCCGTTGTTTTCACCTCGACGGTGTTCCCACGTCTGGTTCCCGCGAGCAGTCGCCCGTTGCTCTTATACCACCGTATTGAAAGCTTTAATTCTCGTCGCGCGACGAGAATCTCGGCGAACGTGTATTCTGTTTTGCGAACAGAGAGTGCAGAGAAAGCTTGTGTAGAAGACGGGACAGAAACGGTCGCTGCAACGTCAGCTGTTAAGGAAACTGTCTCATGGGGTGGTTAAACCTTATTGACCGGAAGAGGAAAAGTAGCCGTAAACAACCCTCCTAAATACCCCCTGACCGCTCGCTGTCCTCCAGCCATCGGTTTAACCATCGCCCAAACAACCCTCGCCTGTTTACCGATCGGGAATGCCTTCTCCTGATTGAAGCTCCTTCGCCTACCAGACTGTTTCCCTCAGTTTTCCTATACATTTTTATTGTACCTTACTGCCGACCATCTGACCATCTACTCGAACATTATCTCTATTAAAGCTCCTTGTATGGTATACTTGTTTCCTTCAACACGTGGACACGCCAAGCTATGAAAAAGACCAGGATAAGGAATCTTATGTGATCGAGTCTAAAGAAAGGATATTTTTAAAGTCAAGAATTTTATTTTTCCACCGACATGGTACTTCGAGTGTCAAAGTTTAAAAATCAATACGATGAATTAATAGTCAAAATATGAAATTATTAATCACATAAAACGAGAGAAAATCACATTCAGCATGTTCTGTGGAGATGACACTGTGATCTTGGTAGACTTTTAATGACTTGAAAGACGTCTTAACAGCGTTCTTATATATCAAACCTGCCAAAGGAAATGATCGAGATTAACAGAAGATAAGTTTGTGGGTTAAAGATGAACTTTCCAGCAAAAATCTGCAGAACAAAGGTTAATCTAGCGACAAAAACGAAGAGAAAACGAAAGAATTGAAATAGTTACGTTAGGCTGTCGAGCAAGAAAAGAAGCGCGAACTCGCCGAGCGGAGCCGTTTAATGGAGCCTGGTTAATTAAGTCGAAGAACAACGAAACACCGTGGCCACGAAATCGAGGAAAACAGAAACGGAGAGCGGCGGCGCGGTTGTACGTACAGCAGGGTAAACATGTACGGGGGTTTGTAGGATCCTCGAGGCCCGGCTCTCTCTCTCTCCGTAAATACTAACGAATCTATTTTGGAAATTGTTGAAGGCGGGAGAGCAGAGCGAAGCCGGAGGTACGGAATATTTTCAACGCAAACAGCCGGATTGCCCCGCCGCGCTAATCGTAGGAGAAGCTTACGGCGGAGCGCGTGGCATTTCTTTGAAGGGCTTTAGACGGGAGAGAGAGAGAAAGAGACAGAGAGAGAGAGTGAGTAGGCCTTGCCAAATACAGGATCCGTTTGACCGTCAAACGTACAGAGCAGAAAGCTTTTATCCTTTCCGCCCCTCTCGCTCGTCCTGCGCCGCCTAGAGGAGCCTCTTCAACCCCTACCTCGGGGCTCCGCTCCCACAAAGGAAAATATTTACAAATATTTCGCGACTAGAAAACCCGGTTCACACCGCAGTCCCTTTCCCGACGCCTCTCGAGGGGCTCAACTCTTTTTCGCTGCACTCTACGTCTCGAGCTCTGACACAATTTTTCTTGTATTGTGCTGCTGCTGCTGCTGGCGAGACCTCTTTCGCTGGTCTCGCGAAGAAAGGGCTGCTACGGGGACTAAGCAGTTGTCACGTGAAATATCTTCCGTCTCCCTGGCACGGAAGATTAGCTAACAGGATAATTTCTTGTACGTAGAGACGATATTAAATACTTAAATATGTGTGCACTGATAAAAATTGGAGATGCTTCGATCTAAAATATTTTCTGGCATCGAGTCTTACAGATTTTTATTGATAGAACCAAATGAAGGAATTTCTTATTTATAACACCAATGTGTTTGCTATCTAACTATATAATTATAATCGAGAATATTTCTAGTTCAATCTATGTTCATTGTATATTAAATTAATTTACTCAAACTGACTGGATATTTATTTTTTTCCTCCACAGTTACTGAAACTATAGAATCGTTTCTACGAAAAATGTTTATAATAGGTATATATAATATTCTAATAATAATAAAATGATATCCAGTAGTAGCGTTTAGGTTTCTATAGTTTGGATATTAATCTTACAGGCTTCCCGGATGATCGGCTATTTAGGGAGGAAAATGGGAATGTAAAGGAAGCATAACTTCCGGCCGGGTCTCTTTAGCGAGCATTCGCCGCGCTGATACATATGCAGACTCGATATCTTCGGTAGTTATTCTTTCGCGGCTTACCCCAGGGGGGTAGATAAGGGAAGCCCAGCAGTAATTTGAACCAAAGGGAGAACAGTCTGATAAAATGTTACCTTTGATGTCTTTCTTCAACTGTTCTGTATGATCACGCGATCTGCGAGGCTCCTTGAGAGGACGCCACGGCAAAACAGGCGTGTTCGGAACGCGGGTGGATTCGCTGGAATCCGAGAGCGTCGTTCGACTAAATCTAAACCCCGATTAGCGGTGGAGATCGAAGGGACAGGGGGATGATGGCCACTTGGCCCTTGAAGGTCAGTAGGGTGCGGCTAACGGTCGAGTAAATGAAGGGTCGCATTACGAGTTAATGTTCGGCTGTTACGTTTCTGTAATTCGCCTAATTGTACTGCACGAGAGGCTACGGGCTATTCCGGAATCTAGGAACGAGAATCGCGACGCCTTTTTAAATAAACAAAATTCAAGGAGATAATTTAACAAACTATCTTTTCTAATCAATTGTACTGAATTTATCATTTTTTCACAGTCTGGTGTACTTGCGAATTTTCTGACACCAATTTGAAAAAATCAGCTCGGGAAATAATCATTTTTAGCTTCCCGATGCACTCACGTTGCACTCACGATGCAACCACAAATTTTAAAGAAAACAGATTTAAGAAAACCTGCGGCTCCTTGCATCCGCAATTGCCAGCGCAGTAATCAATACGCTTTAACGCGTTAAACGCCAAGCCTGTTTCACCTTCCTTTCCGTTCAGCCTGCCTTTAAATATTCTGCGAAATCTACGACCTACTGTATGTTAATAATGCTCGTTAACATCTCTTTTAGTACCAAGTAATATTAACAAGTGTTTCAGTAATACTCGTTAAAATCTCTCTTGATAACAAGTAATATTAAAGAAAGGACAATTCATGTTAATTGTACGTCTACGTTTGCCGCAATCTTTAAACATTGATATAAGAATTTAATTCGGACTGAAAATAACGAAAAAGCATTCACACTTAACGGGTTGTTACCAGAGTTCTCCACCGTATGTCAGACTCGTCAAAGGGGTTGAAGCCGTCACCGAGGCGATGTTAAGATGGCGACGGAGAAGTTAATCAATCGCGAGGAATCGCAGAAGAAGCCGCGGCGTCGATACACAGAGAGAGGAGGGGGGGTGGGAGAAAAGGTCGAAGTAAAGTAGAAGATGTAGCGCGTCGGTGGGACTGTCGGGACAGGAAGCTAAAGAGGGCGGTTAACAGGAGCTTCGGGGCAATAAGCGACTCTACAAGCTTTGGGAGGCGACGAGAGATGACCGCACAGGAAAAGCCGCACTGGTCAGCAGAAACAGCTCGCAAAAACACGGTCGTCCAGCCTCTTCTCTGCCCCACAAGCAGCGACGGCAACCCCAGGGAAAGCTCCGTCCGACCACCCACACACCTAGAGAGAGAGAGAGAGAGAGAGCCCTGCCCTCCCCTCATCCGCCCTCTCCCTCCCGCCGAGCCCCGTCTCGCCGCTCGTCGACAACGGCTCTGTTTCTCCCCTCTCCTCTCCGGCTCCACGCTCCTCCGTCGTTTCCTCGCTCCTTTCCGCGCCAGCTACCGCCACACGTTAAGGGTTGCTTAGGTAGTTGGTACAGAGAGAGAGCAGGAGGAGGAGGGGTGTGGGGGGGCTCGGGGGTGGCCGCGGGAGGCCGGCACCGGGGGTGTGGGCCGCCAGAAGAGAGAACGAACCCGGAGGAGTCGGCGGGGTTTGCTCGGTGGCAAGATTACGGCGAAGTTGCGCTCATTTAAATAATGCGCACAATAAAGTATGCAATGGCTAAGAGAGCGGTGTGGGGGGGGTGGTGGTTCGGCTGGGTTCCGTTAGCGCTCGATGTTCCTGTTTCATGGGGAGAAGGGATGGCGCTCCCGGGTGCAGTCACGTACCCTTCAAGGAGGCGCGACGACCGCACCACGGCGGACCTACCAGACCTACCCACCCGCCAGACCTAAACGCGCGAACGTTTACAAGGACGCGAACTTCGAGACACCGACGATTAGATTCCCGGACGTCTGAACTCTGGTACGCTTCAACTCGACCGAAAATTCCGGGCTCTCGACGATCTCTTGTCGATCTTCTCTGTTACAAAAATTGAACAGCTGATTTTTCCATCAGAAATATCGAAAGATTTTCGTTGTTTAATTTTCTTTTGTACGCAAGCACGCGTTCAAGAATACCATCCTTTTCGTCGTCGGCATTTAACACGTTCCGTGCCAAGCCATTTGACTTGTCGTTCAACCCATTTGATATTTTGACTAAAGATTGATATATTAAATGTAATTATTAATTATTGTATATATATAACAAATTATTAAACTTATGTGTTTTGTGCTATACTGTATTTTGTATAACGCATCATTTTTTTGGTTGAAATATTACAGAATTATGTTTGTCATATAATGTATGTTTTCAGCGCATTAAATAAATATGACTTGCGTGTACCGCCGCTGGTACACATGGCACGGAACGTGTTAAATATTCAAGTAACTATAAAGAGTAAATATCAGTGTCTTTAAAAAATTGTTAAAAATACTTAGAAAAAGATTTCGCGGCAAAGGATTTTACAAGAATAAATATGATAGTTTGCTGCCGCGGTGCAGAAATCAGACGATCGTTGTTCTAGGAAAATTCGACTGTAAAAATCAGCGGGATCGCGTTCGCGCCGCCGAGCCCGCTATCGCGTATGTATCAAGAGGGGTTGAGTTCAGGCGTTCCGCCCCGGAGGTTTCGCCGATCGATTGCGATTCCCAAGGTCATCTAAGTTTTCCGACCATGGACATTGCGTGGAATGACCTGCTTCGATAGGTTACAGGGATTCCGGAATAAATCCCCTCCAGCCGGAGCGAAAGTTTTTTTTGTCGGCAGTAATCTTGCATCTCCGACACCCCAAGCCAGTTTTCTTTTTCTTGCCGGGTCCGCCCGCCCCTCCCCTGCCTCGTATCCCGAAATGTGCTCGTTCGTCAGGATGAAATCGAGTATGCGAGAAATGAACGCGCCCGGATTTTTCCGCGAAACACTACCCGCGCCCCTCGCCGACAAACAAATTCGAAAAAACGACGTTCCTCGACGCAGTCGCAATTGCACGCTGCAGCAATTCTAAAGACTGCAAGAAACATATGTGCAAAGAGTGCAACATTGCGGTCTTAAATATTGCAACGTGTGCAATTACGGAGATATAAATGGAACCGATGGCGTAATATAGACGCAACGCTGCAGTCTTAGAGATTGCAACTAATGGAGTCAGAAAGATTTTAGTACAACGGTGCAGTTTTAGAAATTTTTGCAGCAGATAAGAATAATACGAGAGAGAGAGAGAGAGTGAAATATAACGTGACGATGATAGTACGAGGCGAACTTGAACCTGCTACGAGTCAGCCAAAAATAAGAATATTAAATAATGTATTCGAGTAATGGGGGCAGTGTATCTTCACCTGTAGCCAGGCCGTCGGTGTATCTTATGAGACCGTCCGGGGGGGAGGCGTGAGAATGAACGTAATGAAAAACTGGGGCTGCTTAAATAAAATAAAGCTTGTCGGCATATTATTGGCGGGAGGGTTGCACTTTATCTTCCGCCTCCGTGCTATTCCTCGCCACTTTCCCGGCTGCTTCATTTTTCCAGTTTACCCTTGGCCCGCGGAGTACTTTCATTCGCCGAACTGCGCTGCGTTTCGCGCGAGACTGCCGCCCGTGAAAACAGACCGCTCCCTTTATTTCGGAACACTCAATTACCGGCGGGAAGAGAGAAAGAGAGAGAGAGAGAGAGAGAGAGAGAGGAAAATCTCGTCTGTTTGTTGCTTGATAAATCGAACCGAAGCCGAGCCGGGAATCCACGTTTATCCGCTGCCGTAAACGCGATAGTTTCGGGCACGACAAAAATGACAAACAGCGGGCGGCGAAGGAGCCGGCTAATTTACATATCCACTAATCTCTGCCTCTCGCCGTGTCTCCGGCTCTAATTCCGCGCTAATTCGCCGCCCTGCTCGAAAACGACGATGAAATAGTCCCGGGGCCCTCCGACGACCGCCTTGCTCGTCGCGCCGGGATACGCTGCAACCAGCCACCCTCTCTCTCTCTCTCTCTCTCTCTCTCTCTCAACCCTTTTCTCCCGGCCCCCACGACAGATAAGGAGGGATCTAATTCCAGTTAATGTTGCTTTTTCAATTGCCCGTAAACACGATCGCGAGCGCCGACGATCAAACTGATTTCCGAGGAAATTAACCCCTTCTTTATGCTCGCCCGACCGTGACGAGCCTCTACTACTTTCTCGCGGAATTTACCGAACCACTACTCTGCCGTGAACACGGCTTTACCAACGATCTACTTTCGCGCGACTTCCGATCGAAAATTGTCGATCGAATTCGCTGTTAATCCGACGAGTCCTTGGCGAAATTCTGCCACGATGGGGAAGAAGGGGTAGAAATCGGGGGGGGGGCCGATTAAACTCGAATCAGTGTGTCGTCTCACCTAGATTCCCGTCTAATGAAGGGCGAAGCACGTCACCGTTCCATAAACATTTCGAAATTGTGCAGGTGCTGTTCCTGATTTATGGCCGGCAATTAGAATCCGGCTGCCTTATTTGCCCCGACGTCGCCGCTAAGAAGCGGCGCCGGCATGTGAACGCGACGCATCGTAATCTATGCCTCTCGCGAACCCCTAATTCCGATTCGGACGCCAGATGTTATGGGGACGTTCGTCGTTCGCGCGCGCCAGAGAGATCGTACAATATAAATACCGCGCGTCAACGAGGCTGCGCCGTGTTCGCCGACGAGAACGCGCCGCGCTGCTTGGCGAAAAACTCCGGGGAAAAAGAATTCCTTCCCGTGACGAGACGGGGAATCCGTACCGGAGACGGCGAGGTCGTCGCGCGTGTTACCCGCGGAATTAATAATGTAAATTGTGTAATGAGACTATGCTGTAAGCGGATTATAGAATCCGAGGGTGAAGCCGACGTCGGAAGGAGACAAATGAAGAGAGATGGCTTGCGGGAAACTGGAAATGCAATATGCCGTTGGTAACCGTCGCCGTTGGGGATCGCAAAATAAATAGATATACGTGGCTGGCGTTCCACCGATCGGCCTCGTCAGCATCGTTGAACGATGGCCGCCGCATTCCCCGATGAACCGCCATTTATTGTCAAGCGGCGACGAATTCGCAGCCAACGTTTCACCCCTTGTGCTAACGCTCCTCTCAAGCTAGGACGATTAGCACTTATACGTAATAATTTTCGTTTCTATACTTTGATAACAGAACAATTTATTTTTATTTCGACGTAGAGGAAGTTAATAATATTCATAGAGCTTGCATAAAATTTCCTCCACGCGTCTGACTTGTTTCCGCAGTGCAAGGGGTTAAGAAAATTGCTCGTACAGCTCGGCGATCCGTGATCGCAATTGCAAACCTAATCGAAGCGTAGAGAGAATACATACTTTCCTCCCGACGAATTTCACTATGTCGCGAAACGATAAGAAATCCCCAGCCTTTGTTCTTAGCCAAGGAAACTGATCGTCGCATCAACGCTTTGGCAATCGTTCCGACCGTTCCAAAGCGCGATTACAAACTTAGCGAAATTATAGCCGGAGCTATTTCTCGGCGAGCCGGAATTTATGCGAGCCGACGAGCTCGAGCCCACGTCCGGAGCTAAGAAAATTAGCCTGTGCATAAACACCTCGGCAATTGGCGTCGTCGCCGTATCTCAAGGATGAAGGAGGAGCGATAAAACGGGCCGGGGTAAACCGGCCGGATAAAACGTCCCAACAGTTCGCCCGATCGGGGACAATAAACATCCCCGGCGCGATCGTTTGACTCGCAATTAATAATTCGACGATCCCCGGGGGGGGGTGAGTGAGGCGGGGGTTAAGCTAATCCAAGTCGATCGGCGAGCCGGGGCCGGGCGGTCTGTATTCGCCGTCGGAAATGCAGCATGCTTCGATAAATTCATCTCCGCGGAACAAGCGATTGTTTTCCGAACGAGTCCGATAAGGACGTAGACGGAAATGAGTAAAAGGGAAGAGAGAGAGAGAGGGTGCGAGGGCGAGGAGAGAGGAGCGTCGCCGGCGATGGTGGCAGCGGCGGCGGTGGTGGCGGTGGTGGTGGTGGTAGGAGGAATAACCCGAACGGAAAGCACCTCGAATGGCAGAAGGAGGATGAGAAGGTGGAGAAGAGAAGGAGGAAGAGGCGGGCGGGGTGGTAGACGAGGAAGGAGACGACGATGCCACCGGAGGACTTGAGGGAGAGATGGCCCGGGCGTTCATCGGACATTTATCCAATTAACCGATTCGAGTCGAGTAACCGGGGGTCAGGAGGTCGTTCGGCTCTCTACCTATGTAGACGGCGTGCACACGGTTCGGCAGCACGGGCGCGCCACCAATAATAGATACGCGCGTCCGCATGGAAGACGAGTGGAGGCTCGGTTACGTAATGTCGAATGTTGATCCGTTATGTTTAATTACGCAGCCCCCCCTCCCCCCGATATTGACGGCTAGGTATGCGCCGGGGTTCGGCGTCGGGCTGAGGGAGAGGGAGAGGGAGGGGGAGGGGGAGCGAACGACGAGCACGACGGATCGGAATCGGGTCCCGGTTGCTTGTCCGTAAAGTCAACCCCTTTCTCCGGCCACGGGAAAGGGGTTCGGACCCGGACACAGGAGGAGAACTGCTGAGGCGCTCTCTCGGCCACTGTCGAACGAAATGGCCAGCAATATTGTCGTCGTGGCGCGGGGGATTTGCGTGGGGGCCGCCACCGGCTAGAGACGGGGAGGAACGACGGTGACATGGGAAATTAATTATACGCCGGTGAAACTCCTGACCTCCGACTGCTCCGCACCGAAACAGATCGGTCGGGTGCTCCTTTCGTTTTACTCTTTCCACGGACGATTATTGGCTCTGTCCACCGAGCGATCCCCGCCAGGTAACTCGCACGGCAATCCCGTCACCCTTCGCACGGCGAATCTGTTTTGTCGATGATACTTTACGAGCGACGGCTTGGGGAAACCAATATGGTGCGATGGGAATTTTTTGTTAAGTAATCGTGGGCTCGAAATAATTCTTTGGAGATCGTTCTTACAGTTTCACATCACCGGTTGAACCTTTTTCAAGGTTTATTTAGTTATTTACAAAACCCATTATACCCTTAGCAAATAAAATTCACTGTGAGAAGGTTTGCTAACATTTAAATCAATTATTGTATTTAGTAAGAATTTGTACGCTTATTGAGAAAATAATATAAATTTATTTACGGAACTTCGTTGCATTTTATCAGATAATATAGACTCTATTTCAGACGAGGGAATTTTATTTGCAAAAAGACGAATAACATCTGTGACAGTATTAATGAGACCTGCATAAAGGTGAACTGACCTACAAAAGGATTAATTAACCGTACAGAATCTGTACGTATATATTACAGATTTTTATGTATTAATTTTAAAGAAACATTTAAGGATTCAAGTCACTGGAAAGAACTGCAAAATTCCCGTACGTATTTAAATAAAGTAAGCTTCCTATAAAAAGGTAACTCTAATCATAGAATTAAAGCGATCGCGAAGAGGAATGCATCGAGCGAAGACTTGTTTACCAGCGCCGGCGAAGCAAAGACAGAACCCGTGCCGTTCTAAACTCGAGCGACGGCACGGGAATAGGAGAGAAATGTGCCGGTATCGTGAGAGATGGGGATAAAGAGCAGCCAGAACTCAGCGAGCACGCTGAGAGTACATCCGGGGATCCATTACACCCAGATCACGGGATTCAACTGTCCGAGACGGCCGCAAGATTTGTGTTTTCACTTTTGCGCGAGGGTTATCCTGTCCCGAAGTGTTTCGTTTCCTCGAGACCGGGGGGAGGAGGGGGAGGCGGTCTCGCCAACGAGAAAGCAGTACGTGGACGAAGACGAACGAGCGCGCGCGAAACAATTAAATGATTTTTATACGGAAAATTGACGATCCGGTCTGGAGAGAAAACGTTCCGGTTACCACGGTGTTCCCGGGAATCCGAGCGAGCGAGCGCGCGACATCAAGTTTATCGGTCGTTCTATGCACGAAATCGTTGAAAAGAGAAAAAAAAACCGATTTGTCCCGAAATATGTCGGCTTTTATATATCGTTATGGAGCGTACGCGTGGGGAACGACGTCGTAGCCACCACCACCTTACCGACTTTCTATCTCCTCGCTCATACTTTACCGCCGCCCCGCCCGCAGCACACATACGCTGCTCCGAATATTTATTTTTATTACAATCCGTATACTCCTGAGTCAACAGTTTTTTCTTTCTTTCTCCGCACCCCGACGCGAACGGCCTGTCGGTCTCGCTCTCTAGCCTCTCTCTCTCTCTCTCTCTCCTGTTCCTTTCTTCGAAGGTACGAATCGATTTGTGCAGGGGTCGCCGAACCGGGTGCGTAAGTCGAAGAAAATTTCGATGCCAGCGAACGCCCGCGACGGTGGCGGCCGATCGATTCGTGCTTATCTCGCCGCGAAATTAAAGTCACCGACGCGGCTCCCGACCCTCCCACCTCTCTCTCTCCTCTCCGCCCGTTTTTTTTTCCCCCGAAATAAAAGACTCGGCCCCCGGTCGAAATAAATTGTTCACGTTCGCGTTATATCGCTTTAATGTTTTTGAGACGGGGCCCCCCTCCACACCCTGCGAAAGTTAGCGGCTACTGGCGAGTCCAGTAAATCTTACAGCCTGAACCACCACCTCCCCAAGCCTGAAACCTCCCTCGGCTGCCTCTAGCCATTCTTATTCCCTCGTTACTCGCAGCTTCGCCCGAGGCGGCTCTCTCCTTATTATATCGTCTTTCCACGCCATAAAATCGGAAAAGAATCACGCTCCCCGAGACAATAGAAACTAATAAATTTGATTGCTGATTACACCCGCGGAATCCACGGATTAAAAAGCGATCGCGGCGGACGTGAACTGGCCTGTTGTTCCCCGTTTCCATTCTGGTCCAGGGATTGTTCGTTTTCTTGGGACCGTTCATCCGAGAATTTTAAGTTTGACTTTAAGTTTGAGGGAGAATTTCGAATCTGAACTAAGCAGCACTCGGTGTACCGGCTTTGCATTATTTTACAACTATAGCAAGGCTAATGGTAATTGACGGTTGCTTAATTATTTATTTAAATCTAGTCTAACAGTTGTCCAAAGGAATAATGTAAAAATGCATCTTTACAAGCTATAATCACGAATTAATAACTAGCATTATCTTTATTCTATTTGCAATATTAATCGGTATGGGACATCGTAGAAAATCAAATTTAATTTTTCTAAATTATAATTTACATAATTTCAATTTTCAAAATTACGATTTATATAATTTAATTTTTCAAAATTATATTTTATATAATTTTAATTTTCTAAATTATAATTTATATAATTTCATTTTTCTTAATATTTTTTACGTTTGGTGAATCAGGTTTGGATCGTCCAAAGGTCCTGGTACGACGTTTCGGGCTGGAAAGTTTGGCGCCCCTAAATCTCGGTGATTTAGCGTACACTTTGTAATATCGTAATGTTGTAATATCGTGAGAGCAAGTTGGTGTAATTAAAGTGAAAGAGTCTTGAAAATAGCCGCGGGTAATGGCGAGACTAACCCCTCGAATTTTACCCGAAATCTCATCCCTATCAGCGCGGGGTAATCAACTCGCGACTTATTTAACAACAATATTCGTAACTAGGAAGATGAATATCTTTCCTAGCGTAGATAATAACATATATAATACTGTAAATAATTAAATAATTGTGAAAGATGACTTATCCATTCGTAGATAATTGTTGAAAGATTACAAGCAATCTCCTCCTTTGGATGCTGCATTGGATTTTCGAGTGCTTGATGTTTCTGTAACAAAAAATTATTTGTAAGTATAATATACGTATAAACTAAAACATTTGACATAAATTGTTGACAAATAATTATGTAAATCTCAATAATTAGTTAATTATATTACGCACCACTGATTTTAAGTCGCTTGAATTGTGTACGGCAATGGTGGCGTCGCACAGCGGACGCGAAATCAATTAGTTTTGAATAACCTAGGAAGATGTGGTTCTTGTCAATAAATCGATTAAAATAGTTACTCACATAGTAGAATTTTTACAGTAAAATTTTTTTACAATTTTCTAGTCCTGAAATGTCGAGAATAGTTTATTAATAACAATATATAATAAAATAGTGGATTCTTGCTCAGAAAAGTGAATGGTAGCGCCACATAGCGGTCACAAAATCAGTCTTCGGAAAGCCTGGCAATATGCAGTTTTCGTTAATAAAATCGATTAAAACACTTACTCACATGATTTGCAATATTGCAAATTGTACCTAGAATTTTTTACAATTTTCTGGTTCTGAAATGTAAAGAATAGTTTGTTAACAACGGGGTAATTAATAAAATAGTGGATTCTTGCTCAGAAAAGTGAATGATAGCGCTATTAAGCTGTTGGACAGCGGCTTCGGCTTATAGCTTGGAGCATTCATTGTAGATAGCGCTGCAGACACCTCATTTCGTGAAGACTGCTATTTTATTAAAAAATTCGCTGTTTACCGTAAAATCATATAAAAATGAATACATGAAATGAAAGCTTGAAAAACGTAGATTCATCCCCAATAATTTTCAATTGTTAAAATTTTCAAGAACACATTTGA
Organism: Augochlora pura; assembly: GCF_028453695.1. Classification (NCBI taxonomy): domain Eukaryota; kingdom Metazoa; phylum Arthropoda; class Insecta; order Hymenoptera; family Halictidae; genus Augochlora; species Augochlora pura. The sequence continues at coordinate 1,879,432 of NC_135774.1, read as the reverse complement.
ATTCGCCATTCTTTTTCATAGTACTCGAAGACCCTTATCAAAGTATCATTAACAAATTATCTTATTTATAGTCCCCTGTTAATTATTCTTCATCCAAATGCACATACATGTAGTTCGAAATACGTAGCTTATTTACCTGTAATTTTTAATTCAGAAATATTTTCGTAGACTTAAAAAATTGACATGAATCGCAGTAGGGTCCATTAGAAACATTAGAAGCTGGACTGCAAAAGAATCAATTTTACAACGTTTTTCGATGGAGTCTATCATTGCTTAAATACTCTATCCGATGCTTAAGAAACGGGGACTAGTTTTTGGTGATTATTTTAAAAAAGAGTTCCAATTTAACAGAGTATTTAGCGTCAGTGTAGCAAAACTACTCATATGTGCACGCAATAGCGGTCAAGGAGGTGAAACTCATGACTTAAGTTTCTTTCCATAGCGAAGTTTAGATAGTTCGATCTATCTGGCTTGCTTTTATCAATAATACACTTTGTTACACCAGCGAAAGCAACGATTAATGCCGCTCGACGTATAATATTCAAACGGCGCTGCGTTTTTCTGCGTCGCCAACCGTTAACGACGCTTGCATATTTCCTCCACTATGTCAACGTATGCGTTCGCGGGGAATTATGTTGCACGGATGACGTAACGACTAAAATTACTTACACGAATCGGTGGAAGAATATTTTTGAGTAATATTCGTTCGCGATAATGCGCCTCCGAGTATAATATTGCAGTGAACAATCGGCGCCTCGGAGTGCAACTATAAATTCGATATTGACAGTCTTAAATTATGTGCATATCTTCGAATGTTATCTTTGTAAATAAGGGGAATCTTGTTTATTCTGTCCCGTTCGTATTCCCTTTAATCTCATAGAGCAAAAAGAGACACGGGTGCAGAAGCGAAAGTAGCGTATCTTCGCCGACTAAATGGTGCGTACAGTTTATCGAGCTATTCAGTGGCTTCTTTTTAGCCGTGGTTCACAGCCGCACGTAATTAACAATAAACATTAAGCGTTCGAAAACAGCCACGCTCAGTGCCGATCAGTGTGCGTCCAGCATGTGCCGAGCCCATGCTCTCTCCGACTGTTTCATCATTTTTTGAATAAGTATTTCGGATTGGACGGTGCTGCTATCTGTTCAACTGTCAAATTTTGGAATCACCGTCGGTGTGCCAGCGTTTACGTTGGTGTTTGTACACGTATGGCGATAGTTCGTCGGCGTTTCCACTTGTCCTGCGATTTTTAATACGTTTTTATACATGGAAAATCCAAGACGCCTGTCGAACCGATTCTGGAAAGTCGAACGAGATGGCGTCGTTATGGTCGAAGTGAAGGAGTTAATTAATCGCTGAGAATCAAGTCACAATCGTCCGTATCTCGTCTGCCGTCTATTGGTTAGGAAAAAGGTCTGTATCATGATTTACAAGTGTTTATAAAATTCTTTAGTATTAAACCGAATATCACATTGAAAGCGTTTTATATAATACTCGCATGCTTCTGTTTGGTGCATTGATTATTAATTACAGTGAGTGCTCCAATTAGTGTATTAGCATGTCTGTAGCATATAGTATAAGGTAGATGTAGGCTATAGATACAGTTGAAACTATATTTGGGTCTTGTCAATAGGCTATGAGAGATTTTGGCGTACTGGGTTCTAAATAAATTTCACAATATGGCAAACAAATTACCGCAAGAGTTCAAGAGGTACCATCGCACCCTTAATCAACTGAAACACATTCTAAAGAAGACTGAACAGGCACTGGAACAGATTAACAATGAGAACTTTTTTCCTGGAGGTGAAGATCATCCGCCGTGAGCTTACATTCTTCGGCTGGGCAGGTTTTGAAGTAATTCTCTCTTCTTTCAGAAAATGTAGTGAAGGAGTTGTTGCCTGTGTTAACTTTAGATAACATCAATCATATATTATCGAACTCACCTGCTGTCGTTGTTTTTGGGCAAGACAGTAGATCAAAGGCAACTTTAGTCAATAGTTTACTTTCTACAGATATTTTACCGGTGACCAACGGACCATGGAGATGGATAAAGATTACTCACGATGTGATAAAGTACGTTAGTCTTACCTTAGGTCTAGAATACGAAGTTGTAGATAGTTTAAAAACCACCGATGAGCCCTGGAACACTCTCAACCCAGAAGATCTAACTAGGTCTGGTACAGAAGACGTAAATTGTCCGACGGTGCTCGATGTCAAGCTAGATTTACCTGTGTTGAAGGATGGAGTACAACTATTTGTTGCACCGAACAATGGAGCAGTCCAGGTTCTTGCCAAAGGACTGTTACACGTACTACCCATATTTCTGTACGCTCTGGGTGAGCACCCTCTAACAGAACAAAACATGGAAGAGTTGAGAGATTTGAAGGAAACATATCCGTTTAATCCCGTTCTATTCGTATCGTCGCTGGGAAATATTACGTTGAACAGCATCGACGGTGAACTGACTGAATCCGAACAACATAGACTGCAATATCGTTTGAATTTAATCGAGTCGACGAATAAAACCGATAACGACGACGGTATCGATTTTGACAAAATGAATTCGCTGGGCATAACGTGGCTGGAACAGCTGACAAACCTAGGCTTTCTGGGCATGGAGGAATCCGTCGAGGTTGAGCAACTGTCCTGGCTCGGTGGCGGGCAATACGTGTGCGGCAGCGACCTGGTGGATTCATGCAAGAAGACCGACCGAATTTTTTACTTTGTACGGGGCTGTCTGCAAACTTGTCTAATCAAAGCGGGCACGTATTTGAACGAAGTTCACACGACCAGCCTGCGAAAATTTATTCTAGGCGCCTTCGACATGGCACGCACCATCCAAATCACTCCGAGGCGAATACAGTACGCGCAGGCGAAGGAAAGCAAACTGTACGCGAACCTGATGAAATTGGTCAACGAAAAACAGGAAGAACTCACCGGAATGATACAGAGAATAATACAAAAACTGAAAGACGACATTCTATCGTCCGAAAACGACATCTACCCCTATCTGAGCGTACCATGCGGCAACACAGAGCGCGCGGAATGGTCCGCGACCGTCCGGGCAGCAATCGCTGAAGTTCAGAGGGTTGTGCTCGGTTGGTTGGGCGAAAGGGTCGCGCACGAACTCGTGGATTCGGTCAACTGTCTAAGGGAAACGTTCGTAGGGACTTTGCAGAGGTGTCTTTTGAGCCTCGAGAAGACTTACGAGCGAGACTCTTGTCCACTAGCCAGCGACGCTCTAAAGCAGATCCTATCGGCGGCATACAACGTTGAGTTGCATAATTCCTCTCCGTCCTTGATGCACTCATTCCTCGAGAGATTGAGACAGCTGTTTAAGTCGCTACCCATGCCATGGACACCGACCCCGACCCTGGACGCCGCATGGCGGAAGAAAGTGACCATCGATATTCTAAATTCCCTATCAGCAGCTAGATTAGCCAGGACGATATCCATGCAGTTCAGAGACAAACTAAAAGCGTCTCACGACTCGTTCCTAGCAGCTCTTCGATCGTTGGATAATTATTATTCGGGGAAATTGGAGAGGACCGAGGAACAGAGGATAGCCATCAGAAAATACCATGCCCCTAAACTGGCGAAATTGGCTCTAGAGTCGACGTCGATGATAGACGCTGTTCGCTACGGGATGCCACATTGTGGAAAGGAGATTGGCAGAGGACAGTATGGGATTGTCTTTGCTTGCGACGGCTGGGGAGGGGCACCGGGCCCTTGCGCAGTCAAATCGGTGGTTCCCCCTGATAAAAGACACTGGAACGACCTTGCCATGGAGTTTTATTATACCAGATCCATCCCGGATCACAAAAGAATAGTAAAGCTCCGTGGATCGTTCATAGATCAATCGTACGGCGGAGGATACGGTCTTGGATCCGCGGTCCTTCTGATTTCGGATCGGTTGAGCCGCGATCTGTACTGCGGGATCCGCGCTGGTTTATCCTGGACCGAGAGAATACAGATTGCAATCGACGTGTTGGAAGGGATCCGGTATCTTCATTCTCAAGGGCTCGTTCATCGAGACATCAAGCTGAAGAACGTCCTCCTTGATACCGAGAACAGGGCCAAGTTGACCGATCTAGGGTTCTGCATCACCGAGGCTATGATGTCTGGCAGCATTGTTGGGACTCCTGTTCACATGGCGCCAGAACTGCTGTCCGGCCATTACGACAGCAGCGTCGACGTGTATGCATTCGGCATCCTGTTCTGGTACATTTGTGCTGGACACGTGAGGATACCGCACGCTTTCGAACAGTACGACAACAAAGAACAGTTGTGGACCAGCGTCAAGAGAGGTAACACGATATACATTTATTAACACGAGAAGATGGATGATGATTGATTGCGATTTGGATGATTGGCCGATGCTTCGATTCGATAAGTTCCTAACAAAGAATATCTTTTGGCTTCGCGACCTTTAGATTCACACGACTAATTAGCTTAATTAAATCGTATTTTCGTGAAATTGATTTTAAATGCTCCCGTGCTCTTGTAGAAATTATCTTAACCGGTCTAAGCGACTTCGCGAATGTGTGAATCGTGCGAATGTGCGAACGTGTGAATGCTGCGATTCAAATATCGAGGTAATTTCTATTTTTTATTATAACAAGGAGTTCGGCCCGAACGATTACCTTCCTTCGACGACGAATGTTGGAAGCTGATGCAACAATGTTGGTCCGGGGATCCGTCCAAGCGACCCCTGCTCGGTGCTATTCTTCCAGTATTAGAGTCGATTCAACAGAAAGCAGAAAAAGGCAAGTCCTTACCAGAACTCACGACATTGAAGCTAGAAGCAGAAAGTTCGACGACAAACTTGAAAAATCCTGCACTGTCATTGGCAGAGCCTTACAATCAAAGGGGGGCTCTGACTAGTCCGCAAACGGTGAAACGCAGGACAATGAAAACTGTCAAGCATCCTATCTTTCACATCACGAATCTCTTTCAAGCGAGCCTCTGCTCGAATCTCTACGTTCAAATGCGGGAATTTTGAAATCTATTTTTTGATATCATGACTACATTAACAACGTTTTTTTTTTACTCTTTTTAACGATCTGACAATATGAAACGTGTTTGAGAAACACACGCGACTTATTTTTGTGTACTGCATCCAATTGACGTTCATTTCCATAGTATTCTTGCAGTATTAAATTGACAATTGTTCTTTTAAAAAGATTCTCTCCTCGAGTAAGTATTTGCTCGATTGTTCGATGACATGTGTAGATACGAACGATTTTTTTTTTAAAATGTAAATACAACGAGAGACGACGTAAATATATATATATTTTTCTGTTCATATTAGACCGTAAGTGGTTCCGATGTTTCGATCAATGTTTTAGCATATGTAATTAGTGGGACAACGAAAATATTTTATACTAGACAAAATAGAACTGTACAGAGATATTGCACTGATTACATATGTTAACGTCTACGTGGTTGCGATAGAGAGAATGTTATTGTTAGCAAAAATGCCAAAAAGTAACGAAATCAAAAAATTGTATATTAATTTCTAAAGAATAAATAAAGATTCCCATTTTTCTATTTATCGTTTAAACGGTGCTGCGAAGTTCTTTGCAAAATAACAGACGATACGAATCTCAGATCTGTGAATCTTCGAAGATACTATCTTAAGCGATCTACAGACAGTATGTGTAATTCATAAGAATTTATGTTTTCAGATGACAGATTCTGCCATTCAGAAACCACATGAATCTCCGAATGGGTGTTAACAATTTTTATTAAGTTTAATGACTCACGAGAAATATGTCGATTGTATTTTGCAATTGGACGTGCCAAATATATTCTTGATTACCAAAACAGGTGTCAAGACAATGTATCATTTATTTTCAAACATAAAAACAGGTATAGTAATCTATCAAGTTACCGAATTCCTCGCTACAGAAAACGGAAATTACGATCCGAATTTTTTTGAGAACAATATTTAATCGTTGTGTACAACGCTAACTTTTATGGTTTACAGATGCCACTCTTTTACGAACTGATATTAACGCCTGCCCTAAGTATTAATTGGTTACAACTATTATACAATCGTCAATTATATTAAAAACCATTGGGTTCTACAGTTTCCATGTACATACGTAAATACAATTTTATTCTATACAAATGCGTAGAAAAATAAAATGCTCATGAAGAAACGGCACCCACTTAATTTATAATTGCGAGCGCGATCAACTAGATTTATTTAAAGCAATAGGTCAAGGTCTGTCTTCGCTTTCTCTAGGTCGTGTAGAAACTTGTAAAACTCGCTTATCGTCATTTCCACGAAGACGGTATTACCTTTACCGTCTTCCTCCAAGTCCAACTTAAGTTGCAAAAACGATTTCCCGATGTTATCGGATTCGTTGCTGGCAGCAGTGACTGTAACAATTACAGACTCGCACAATACAGCCGTAACATAGCCAAACTCGCAGTAACGCGAGCAATTTAATTGTTTAAGGTTAAAAATCCTTACCACCGAATCTCCACGAAACTTTCTTTATTTTACTGACAGCTTTAACCATTTTCCAATCGTATAATCTGTCAACGAATCAGTGTCTTTCCTCTTGTAAACAAAATTTTGTTCGTTTTAGTTCCCTGCCGACCCGAGTCCACCCATCGAGCTGCCAGTAGAAAATGCTGCCATCGACAGACAATGCAGGGAACTATACGACAAAATGGCCGATATCACCGGACCAGCAACCAGTACATTGCGGTAAGCACTCGATTGTACAAAGCGGACGGTGTCGCCATCTGTGCTCGCCGCTTGCGAAACACGCGCCGGCGTTGCCACGGCCCTTTAATTAATTAATCGATTAATTGAGACGAATAAGCACTCGAGGCGGTCGCCGGTAAATCAGGATATCACGGCCCCGCCGTTCAATTAAATATTTCACGGGCCGCGTTAGATTTTACGCCGGCGGATGATCACGCCGCTCTCGAGCACGATCCCGTCGGATAGCCTCGTATCCTTTTATCCCGGACGTTTCCTCCTATCTGCGAGATGTTCTGACAAGGAACTGGGTTAATCACGGCCGACCCATCCGCCGCGATTTATTACTTTATCTCCGCGAGCCGGCGCAAAATAATTGCAATCGTCACGTATCGGTAGCGCGATGAGATATTTCAAATGCTTATCTGCGGCCGGGCTTACCTCGGCTTGTTTGTAAGGGAAAATGGGGAGGGGGGTGGGCGGTGCGCTGGGGGTGTGCGCTCGTAGTTAAAGCACGGTTACCAAAGAGCCAGCAGGCCAGCGGGACTCGACGCCGATAAATCCTTCGCGCGCCCGCCTCGCCCGGAAACAAGAGCACGCCGAATCAAAGGACGACCGGCTTCGACGAGGGTCCGAGGGATGCAATAAAACGCAGCGGTCGCTCCGCGGCGGCCGTAGTTTGTCCTCTGCGGAATAAATTCCCGTTTACCCGCGCTCGCCCTAATTTACCAGACCCTGATAACCTCAGGCCGCCGGGGTCGCTTCTCGCCAAAAGGGAACCACCCGGTTCAACCCTTTAACGTATGCTCGAATATCTTCTATGGTGATCCGATCTTAGATCTCTGATATCTTCCGCCCACTTCTCGAATTCCCCCCTGGCTCCGTTCTAATTTAACCCAAGCAACAAGCAACGCGAAATGTGTATTAATTAGTCGCCGAATTTTTTGGCGATTCTTAATTCCGAAGAGCTATTTGAAATTTTCTATTAATTTCTGCGTTACAATGCCAGCCTTATTTGCCGACCTTTTAATGCAACCGGAGCCGAGTGTGAAAATATGGAGGAATATAATAAATATTCATTAAGCGAGGAAGGCAGGAAATGTAGACTATGCGAGAGAGAATGTGGAACGTTAAAGCACTTATTGGAGTGCAGTTATGCGAGCGTATATAGAGAGGTGCGAGTACAGCGACGAACAGATTGTAGACGGGAAGGTGTTTGTGAGGGGGTTATTAAAATGTTAAGGGCGGCGGGGGGGAAGCGAATAGAAAGGAAAGAAAGAAAGAAAGTTGACAGCGTGTTGATGGATGGCTGTAAAGAATTGGTTGTAGGTTGAAGTATGGAGGATGTGAATCAGCAGAAATATTTCGAGCAAGACCATTTCTGAGTCTAAAGGCTGAGATCGATAAAAATGTATATATATGTATATAATCCAAGATTAAACGAAAAATGTGATCAGTGGGTGCAGCGTTACCATCGATAAAGCAAACTCGATCAAATACCGATTGTTCCATCGCTGCACGGAGAATTTTGTCGACGACTGTATTCCAGCGGTGTTGGCCCCGTGACAAGTAGGACGACACATGCGCCTACTCGGAGGATTGTCCCGTAAAATCGGTAAATTATCCTCGACGGTAATTAAATATTAACACCGCGGCAACATCGAGGAACGGTGCCCGGGTATATCTCGGTTTTCGACCGGAACGATAAAACTGCTGCGCCAGGAATATCCGAGAGCGGTGTCTCTCTCTCTCTCTCTCTCTCTCTCTCTCCGCCGCGAGGAGTTAATACAATCTATATATAAAATATTATTACGAGGTTTTCCGCGCGACGAACGGCGGTGGCTGCCACCGGCGGCTACAGGAATCTCGGTGCTTCGCGCGGGATCAGCATATTTTTACTTTTAAAGAACGGAGGGAAGAACAAATAAAACAAAAGGCGGGCAACGGAGGGAAAAGGAATCCACCATATTGATCTTCGAGGAAATTGAACGTGAACGTAAGCCGGATTCGCGTGCGCTCATTCCCCCCCGGTACATCGGACGGGATACCCGCCACTTTTCCGCTCTCCCGTTGCGCAGCCGACAGATTTTTTTATGTAACAGTTCCTCAGCCGCCGACGACGTACGACGCGGAGGGGGATCGGCTTTCCCGTAGGATCCGACGTCGAATAATCGTGACGTACGGGAGTCGATCAAACGTCGCGCGTAAGAGTCGGCGGCGTCGGCGCTGGCACGGGGATGATATACCAAAAAGGGAAGCCCTTCAAAACGACGCCGATCACGCGAATTTTCTCCTCGAGCTGGCACGCTCTCGGGAACCGCCTTGTAACGTCTTGTTCCCCTGCCACCCCCCCATCCCGGCACGGTTTTATGGCTATTGCTCTCCGCTGATCCGAGTTACAGTTTAATCGAATCCCGGGCCGCCACTCCCTTGCCGTCGAAACCCGTTGTCGGCACTCGGCACTCGGCGCGACGGGGGAGGTGTCGTCGCGCGCGGCGGCGGCGACCGCCGGAGGTGGCGAAACACGGGGCTATTAACAAAAAAGGAGCGCGCGGTCGACGGCGTAATTATGTTACATGCAACGGGACTCGGGACCGACTGAAAATACTATGCAAACGAACCGTCTGAAGTACGGTTATGTACGAAACGCCGCGCAAAAACGCGAACCCCGGGCTAAATGTTTTAATTATCCGGGAGTCCCGAAAATGCAATGCAAATGAAGTGTCTGCAAATACGTTCCGCGAGACACGGCCTGTGCTCCACCATATTATCCGCCACCACCCATCGATCCTCTCGCCGCCCGTTTTAATATTTCCGCGAGCCGCAGGATTCTGATGTATGCAATAGATCGTGTGCCTGCGCGCGCGCGCGTTCGTCGCTAGGACTTTTTATCGAATACTTGTGCTCCCGTCGCTGAAACATAAGGAGGCAGTCATTGTTTCGGCTTTGCCCGCGTTCCCCGAATGCGCGTTCATGCGACGGCAAAGCCTCCGATTTCGATGCTCTCTGGTTCTACTTTTAAAAAATTCCAGAGTGCTATTTTCTTCTTCTTGGTGGATGCTTAACATTTTTTGCGACGACAATTTAATCGGCATCGTCGTTCTCACTTGGAAAAATCGGTATCGAATATTTATTAACCCTTTTGCAGTCGGAGCCATTTTAACTGGAAATCCGAAATATCTCTTCAGACATACAGTGTTTCCATTTTATATATTTTAATAGCTTTTTATAATAGTCATTACAGCTTTTTTATAACATAATAGCCAATAGCTTTTTTTATAGCCATTATAATAGCTCTCAACAATTTTTTAAATATTAGTAAATTTGATAAAAATTATTTTGAAACGTGGCATGATAATTTTTAGAGGCGCCCGAGAGTCGCCATTCGACCGCAAAGGGTTAATAAACAGACGAAGTATAATCTCGCGAAAGGTTTCAGAATATCGTCGCACAGTAGTAATAAAAAAAAAGAATGCCGATTTCGTTTAAAAAAATTCGAAGATCGGCGCGAGATCGGACATTTTTGTTGATCGGTGGAAGATTGATGAATATTTACCGGGAATGTGGACTTCTTCCACGGTTTACTTCGGGATTCAGTAATTACGATAGCGGTAGACGGTAATCTTCGCGGCGTCGGCGAGCACGCACGAAGAAACTTGCGGCAACTTATTACCGAGTGACCTAAAGCCGTAGTGGCTTAAGACAGATTTATCATTTCGGCGTGTGGTTTAATTAGAAATTCTAACAAGCTCCGGCAACAAATATGCCGTATATACCGAAAGTTGTAGCTACCGATGCGCTGTTTGCCCGGGCGAAAGTAAACCGTGGGGGGGCTTTCCGCTTAAGAGATTCGTTATTCCGCCGGCCCCTTATTTATGAATGTTGCGAAAACAATGGTCGGGCGATACAGGTGTGTGCCTGCCGGGGGGGGGTGGGGAGGGGGGGGTGGGTGGTGGGGGGGGGGAGGGGTTACAGAAATTTGCATATAAATTCATATACCGTGCGCCGGACGATAACCTAATCTAATCGACACCGGGGGAAGGGGGTGCACCAATGAAATAGAGCTGGCCAACTGGAGCTCTAATTGCGCGACCGTCCGGTTCTGACACCGCGCGCGCGCGCGCGAGCCCGCGCGAGGAACACGCTCGTTTATTTTTGTTTGTTAGCCCGCGGGCGTCACCCGGCCCGAAGTGGTTATGTCGGCCGCCATTATTTTTGGTTTGCGCCGGCTACGAACGTAAGATCATTTATATTTGTTACGTGAACCCGCCTCGGCCGTTGTCACCGTAGGTGCGATCCAGTCCGCGAGAACCGTCCCGTCCGACGGTCCGACAAAAATCCGCGGGTGCCGCGCCAATTAAATAAAGTTCCGACGACGATTTATTATCGGTCATTCATTATTGTTCCGAAACGGTCGGGGGAACGGTCGGGCAGGCGGCCGACCGTTCCCGGCGGCGACGGAAACTTAACCGATGCTCGGACACGGAAAGTTCCGCAATCAGCGGTTTAATTAGCGGCGCGTGAACCATTTCCTGATGAAAAGAGTCGCGGTTCCGATCGCGCGACTAGGCAGAATTTTATGGAGAACGCGAACCAGGTTAATTACGATATTAACGAACGCGCGGCGCGAGCGTTCTGTTCCCGGAAAACGCTCGGACCGAGCAGCTGACCGGAAATATTTCGACCCCGGGCTTTGTGGTCGCGAACCGAACCGATTCGACGACGGTAACGCGATCGGGAACTCTTCCGCGACGCTGTGTCTAAGCAGGGGACGGGAACTAAAAGGATCCCTCTCGAAAGATATCTGGGAACGTGCACCGTCGCCTCGTCGAACGTGATTCTTCTTTTTGCCGGACTCGAAACTTAAGACGTTCGAGTATTTCGCCGGTATAGTTGTGGTCGCGGTGGTTCAGGTGTACCTATACATTGAATGACACGGCGAAGTGTGCTCCGATGTCTACGGTTATTCCTTTCATTTTCGGTTTCCGTCGTCGCCGATATTTTTGTCGGATATGTTCGCGTTTCGCTCGCACGCGCGAACGCGGCCGTGTTCTCGACGTTTTTATTCGCTCCACTTTATTCGCGCGCTAACGATTAATAATTCGGAGGGCGGGAAATAGAAGCGCGGAAGCAACAGTTGCAAAACCGGTTGTGCGAATATTTTTCGCCGGCGTTCCCATTTCGAACGGACCGATTACAAGCTATTAAACGCTTTCGAGCGACGCTACGGCGTAGAATTAACACCGTTCAACGGGCAATCCGGTTCGATGCGGCCGCTATCCCCCCCCCGTTGACACCCTGCCAATCTTGGATTCCATCCCCTTAATATCGCGCTATCATTTTTCATTGTCTCGTTACACACCGGAATATAAATTCCGTAGAATCTAGGCTGGGTAGAACGTTCTCTCTCCCTTCGACGTTTATCGTAGGAGTCACCCTTCGAAGTATCGCGCCGTAATTAAGACGAACCCGGCCGACCGTCCGTGACCATAATCTGTACGGGGCGGCGGGCCCTCAAAGTGTGAACAATTTCACGGGAGGCCGGGCTTGTTCGGCAGCTACGGTTGTCATTGCGAGAGCAAAGAATAAATGCATGGGAGAGACGTCGGGAAAGCATCCGTTCGAACAACGTTTCATCGAATGCGACGCGCCGCTGTTCCGCCTTTGTGAGCCGGCGAAAAATATTTGACAAAGGCGAGCCGGACGTTCTCGGAATATTACGGTACGCTTTATGCCTGTAAATAACGAGCTGCATAAAATTAATTTGGCTTCCTTTCCGCGCGGGATGCACGAGGGGACGGCGGTGATGCCGCGCTGATAGCGTTAAGTAGATTACGCCGGTGCTATTCTGCCTAGTTTCAAAGGCGGACCGTTTCCCATTCGACACAGCCCCGCGACACTCGGCTTTCTCGATCGGATGCAACTTGTCAGCGTTTTGTTTAAATCCGACTGCGGATATTTATGCGTCCCGGCGAAAACTCGATAATATTGAGTGGCGTGTAATTCCCGTCGCCGCGCATCGAAAATTTGTTGAACGAAGGAGCATGAACCGACAATACCCCGACCGAATGTTTCTGATCAATTTGACCTGCGACGCGATCGGCCGCGCGCGATTCACCCGGTCGTGTCAATGTTTTGTTTAAATACGACTGCGGATACTTATGCGTTACAATGAAAATCCGGCCGACGATCGTCCCGCGCACGAATTGTCAAGTATCTCTCCGCATATTTCACGCGTAAGTAAATCAATCCGAAACGATCCGTACGCGACGTTGTCCAGAACAGTGTTTCCATAGCGAACCGAGTTATAAAATAGGTTACGATTCGCGAGCGCTTCGAATAAGAAAGGCGTATAGCTGAGATCGTTCCTCGCCTAATTATCTCAATATTTTGCGTCACAGACAACTCGAGGTATCTTCGCTGTTCTTGGCGCGTAGACTTCTTCTTTCCACTAACAAGTTGCGTACAGAAACTGCGTTCGAGTAAACATGGCGAAGACGACGATAATTATCCCACGAAATTCGTTGAATTCAGGTACATTCTGTCTCGTCAAAAATCCATGCCTTTGTTCTTGCTACGTTAATTAGTGTCATAATAGATTCATCTTGCTTAGTGCACGTATCTCGTTGGCGCGACTATGTATCAGAACGTTAGGACGGCAGTATCTCAGCAATATCCCATTATCTGAGCGCGCATACAGTCCTGTCTAATTCGAGTAATCGTGGTAGCACGGTATCGAGCCGCGCGGAAACCATGACCGCGGTCACGGAAAAATAGTTGAACGATTCCGCTCTCGACAACTGGCGCTTGTCTCTGCGAAAGCGTCGAAAGAAACCGATTCGGATTCCGGCTGGGTGAAAAAATTTGCATAAAGCCTCGCCGTCTAATTACGCGGGGCGTCCGCGCCGTGGAACGGCGAGCGAGGGAGGAGAGGAAAGAATGCAATGACGTTTCGCTCGTAATGGCAGGACCGTAAAGCACGCGGCGTAAAGTTTCGTAAATTATCGCCGAATTAATGAGGACTCGCATGCAGAGCGTTCCCGTCCCCGCGCGGCCGTCGCCGCGGGTCTCTTTCGCAGCTTAATAAAATGCGACCGGCAGCCGGCCGTGACCACGTGCGACCACGCTGCACACACGCAGAGATGGCACACACCGCGGCGTCGTTGCACGGCGACGATGCGAGCGGGACAGAGAGAGAGAGAGAGAGAGAGAGAGAGAGAGAGAGAGAGAGAGAGAGAGAGAGAGAGAGCAGAAGCTGTGTCTTCCGCGTTGGCGAGAGAGGATTCCTGCAAACTGGGTGGGGCGGCGCGGGGGCGCCTGCGTCGCGCTACGTCCGAGATATCCAGGAGCGAGTCTCCAGGGCTATCCTTAAAATATCCGAGCTATCGTATTACCACGAAATTCGAATCGCGGCGGCTTATCATTAATCACGAGCGAGCGGCTCCCATCGGCGACGGAGTCGCTAGGGCAAACCGAGCCGATGCGGCCCGGCCCGGCCCGACACGCCGTCGTCCCTCTCTCTCTCTCTCTCTCTCTCCTGCCATGCGTTTTAGAGGGTAGCAGCGACCAGCGAGCCTGTCATGCTCGACTTTCTCCCTCGGCCGTCACCCCTCTCACCTTCGACCGCCCCCGCAACGGCCGCCCCTACCTCGATTGCTACACTCCAGCCAGAACCACCGATTCACGGCGCGCCGGTTGAAAGAGAGAGCCTCGGAGTGATAAATCTACGGCCGATGAACGAAGTGCTTGGGCCCCCGAGCGAGCGCGTTCACTCGATCGGTTTTTATCCTCGCGGGGGCGAAGCGAGAGACAGAGCGAGAAAAACCGGGGCGAGCGAAGCGGGAGGGACTCGCCGCGCGAGAAACCGAGCCCGCGCGCGCAGAGAGCCTAAGGGAAAAATACGAGGGGTGGGTGTGTCGAGCGAGTTAGGGGTCGTCGGGACGCGGCCGCTAAGGACGTGAAACACGGCCCGGTAATTTGGAGAAAATTTAAAGCGCACCGACGCCTAGCGCCGCGCGGGGGGTAATTGCATAGGCGTCTCCGTGCCGCCGCGGAGTTTGTTTTTCACGTCGGCCCGGTAGGGCTGAAAGGGTTTCTAATTAAACGATACGAGCCATCCCTTGATAAAGCACGCGTTCAAGCAGCGTTACGACGCTCCGGGCCGCGCGCCGCGCGCCGCGACGAGAGGATTCGCCGGGGAAGTAACGGTGACAAATGGAGAAAACCGGGTACAAATACGAGCGATCGAGCTTCCCTCCTGCTCCGTTTCGCAGCTCTCTTGATCTCTCGTTCTCTCTCTCTCTCTCTCTCTCTCTCCCTCCCTCTCTCTCCCTCGCTTCGCGCCCGGCGTTACGAGAACTTATTACTATCGGGATCCGCAGCTACTTATCCCGCCCGACGTATTATCCTTCTGGCTTGGTGTCACGGCCGCAAGAAAGAACGGGGTGGCGAGCGAGCGGATAAATCCTGGTGGAAAGCGGGGATAAATCGCGGATGTCCACTAAGAGCTCGCCGCTAGGTGTTCGCGCCGGTTCTCCATTTTTAAAGAGTGCGTTCGCGTCGCCGGCCCCGGGAATCGCCGAGACGATTTCCGATCTGGTTCCGTCGCGTTATTCACTCGAGGAGCGCGCGCGACGATCTCCCATAATTTGCGGCGTCGAACTCGCACGGCGGCCCGTAATAAACGGCAAAAAGAAAATAGAAATACCTCCACGGAGGGAACGTCGGTGTCGACGATCCGAAGCGTCGCAGAAAGTGAGAAAGAGGGAGCGAGAGCAGGAGGAGGAGGAGGAGGAGGATAGAGGGAGGGACGTCGTGTGTACCAGTCCGTTTCGAACGACACGATGTGTTTCCCCACGCTTTTTGTTTTAATTTCGTAGAGGCCACCGGCTCCCCCCTCCCTCTCTCGCACTCTTCCTGTCTCTCTCTTTTTAGCTGTCCCCCCTGCTGCCCCTCTCATGGGAGCCCCACGGAATGTACCGCGGTGGTTTTCAGCACTGTGGATGCTGCTAGGTATATGTCCTCTCCTCTTTTCCATCCACCCCACCACGTCCCCCGTTCCTCTCTCGCCATCGCCAACCCTCTCCCGCTCCTCCGGCCCCTCCACGATGCCCGTCTCCCTCTCTCGCCGCGGCATCTCTCGCCCGCTCT
Source organism: Augochlora pura (assembly GCF_028453695.1). Classification (NCBI taxonomy): domain Eukaryota; kingdom Metazoa; phylum Arthropoda; class Insecta; order Hymenoptera; family Halictidae; genus Augochlora; species Augochlora pura. The sequence goes on along the minus strand of NC_135774.1, from coordinate 1,863,566 downwards.
CTCTCGCCGCGTTCCCTCCACCGCGTTATCCCTTCCCCACGGACGCTTTCGCTGCCACCCCTACGACTCGGCAAAGGGCTGAACCGGCCAGTGCAATTCACGACGAGTTCGACGTCGAATCTATGCGACGCCCGCGCCTCGACGCCGATTTTTCTCACGCGGTTTGTGCGACACTTTCGCGCGTTCCCCCGTGCGGACTGGTTTTCCCCAAACTGATCTCCACCACGGCTGTTTGTCGTCGCCACGGTGACCAGTGACGAGCATGTAGGGATTGCCACCGCGGAAAAGTTTTCCGCCGCCGCCGCCGCCGCCTTCGATCGTGCACAGGCTCTGATCGATCTATCGCGGCGCACGAACGCGCGCTCACGGCCTCGTTACTTTACCTCTACCGCCCTCGAGGATATTTGTCCCGTCCTCGGTTAATTATACGTGCCGCCGCAGTTTAATGATCTCTCGAACGTCGTTAGACAAAGTGGCCGCGTGGCGTCCGCTCGGGGCGTGAAGTTCCTCTCGCGGCAAGAGAGAGATAACAGAGAGAAGAGAGAGAGAGAGAGACAGAGGAGGAGGAGGAGAGAAAAAGAGAGGAACAAAAAAGAGGGCAAGAGGGAAAGAGAAAAAGAGAGAGAGAAAGAAGGGCCAGCTGGGAAAGCGATGCGTCTCGGACGTCGGCGACGCAACTTCGAGGATCGTTAAACCCGGAGCGACAAGTTATCGGCGGGATGTCAACATCCTGCCTGTCTGACGTCCGTGACGGCGATCTAGCAATCCATCGGCGCCGCGGACTGCCGCGACGACACGTAAGTCGTTTCTTGATCTTCGATCCTCTCGCCGCGACCCTCCTCCCCCTCCCCTCTCCACTTTCGACGGCCTCTTCCCGCTGTTTCCTACTTTCGCACGGTCAAAAAGTTCCGAATTGGCCCCAGCGATGAATCCCGGCGGAAGCTCTCGCGACCGTCACGGCTCGAATAGCGGAGGAATAGCTTCCGAACGAGTCAATAGCGTCGCGGAAACGTCGAAGAATTTATGACTCGGATAACCTCGTGATTCGTTGAATATATTTTCCCACCTGCTCTCCGCTCTCTTTCCATTTTTACCTCCCTTTCTCTCTCGCCCTCCCTGCGGCTTCTCTCCCTTTGTGGTCTGGTTTTTTACGACCCGCCGGCTCATTCGGTATGCATTCAATACACGCGTTTTTTCCATGCGCTGCCGCTCTCTCTCTCTCTCTCTCTCTTACTCCCTTTCGCTGTCTCTTATTGTGCGGTGTCTGTCTGTGTAACGACGTCCGTATCTACTTGAATTCCCTGGTAGCGTCAGACGTTTTTCGCGTGAAAAGGGAACGCGCCACAGATCTTTCTCCCCTTTGCTCTGGCCCTAATCTCTTTCTCTTTCCCTCCCTCTTTATCTCTCTCTCTCTCTCTCTCTCTCTCTCTCTCTCTCTCTCTTCTCGCTCTTCTCTCCCTGTGAAGCGACGCTCAGGCTAACTGAACGCAATTCCCTGAATTCGCTGCACGCCCGCCGACGTAACCGCGTTTGACGCAACGCTACACGCACTGGAGGCGGCTCGCTTTAATCCCGACCTAACCGGAGCCAAACGCGCGCGCGGGGAGGAGGCCAGCCCCGAAAGTGGATCCGACGGGAATTTTCACGAACGCCGAGTTATCTCGAGCAATCAGTCGCCGGATTAACGGGGAAGGTAATTTCGCCGGGCAATTCCCCGGGCCGTCGTCGATCTCCCCATGGATCAGCCCCGAAAGATCGGCAGCCACGGAATCGTCGTGCGCAATTAAGGATCATCTCCCCGCGGATCCTGTCCGGGCTCTCATCCGTGCCTCGGGGCACCGTCGGATCAGCCGTCGTTCCCGTGCGTCGTTTGCTAAGCGGACTCGAGCTGCTGCGCGACGCGCAGCTGGAAAATCTTTGGCGGACGCGTCGTTCTCGCAGCGTCGGGACGCGCTGAAGAGCTCCGAGACAAACAGAGGAAGGGAAAAAAAGCGGGAAAAGTAGGCGCACCTTGGAAAGTGTGTGGGGGGTGGGGGGACTCGTTATTCCTGTTTTTTCGTGCACGATAATGGTAACTCACGCTGGAACTTTCTTGTTCCGTCGTTAGCCACTCCCGGAGCCGTCGCGTCGCCGCGTGAAAAGCCAGCAGCGCTCTCTCTCTCTCCCCACCCCGCTCCGGTCCACGGAGAAGAATCTTGACGTCCGGCCGGGCAATTAAACCGCGATAATTGCGGTGATTACAAACCGATAAATCCTGCCCGCGGTTCCCCGCGCCAGCCCCTTGCCCCTTGCGTTGGCCGAAGAGTTTCGTTCGCCGCGTTAATTTCACCGCTATCGGGGGCGCGGCTCGCCCGCAAACGATTACTTTAATTGGCCCCGCGCCGTTTCGCCACGCTTCCTCGATAATTGCGCGATAATAAAATCATACCGAGGAGTACCGTCGCGCATCGATAGGAGAGGGACGGCGAACCTGGCTCCGCCGTTACGCGAATTTATTCGGCACCGAAACCGAACGCGGCTTCGAGTCGCGGCAAACCCGTCTTTGCGGCCGCCGGATTTCGTCTCGGCGCGCCGGTGATTCGCGCGTGTTTGAACACGGAGGGCGGATATATTCGTCTGCCGGGTATTACGGCGTTGCGTATTTTGCATTAGCGAGGGGCGACGAACGTACGAGCGCCCTGTTAATGTTCGCCCCCTACCCTCCGGTGGAAATACTTGTTGGAACAGGCGAAACCTTCTCTCGAAGGGTTGCCGCGGCTAATAATAAAACCAACGATCGCAATTTATGCGAAATGCTGGGACGACGCGTTGCTTGGCGAACGAATCCGCTCGAAACGTAACAGCGTTCGCCGTTCCGTCGCGTTGTCGATGATTATTCTGCGTTCACGCTCGTTCGTCGTTAACACCCTTTGACGCGATTTTACATCTTCTCGCGTCTAACGCAGGCGGCAAAGAAGTTGCTCGTCGCGTTAAAGTTCAAGCCAAGCTGCTTCTTAGTCGATAAAAAGCCCGACAGGTCCGGCGTGATCCATACATCTCCGACGCGATCCGCGTTACAAGATTGTGCAAAAAGCGGTTTTTAACAATTGCAAAGCTGTCTTTTGTGGACAGAAAATGTCTTTATTGAATTACGTTCTGATTATTACTAGACGCGGACCTTTTCTGTCTTTTTTATAATTTTGTAATGCGTCTATAAAAATCTTCTCGTTTCTTTTAAATAAGAGCTGGCCTTGTGTCATTGAATAGGCTGCTCCGATCTAAAATTCCATGCACTAAAGGAATATTTTAGGGAAGCCTGCAAGAATCGTCGGAAACCGCACGAACTTTCCGGCCAGTCCGACGCGCTTCTAAATCTAAGAAAATTCGATTTTCTTGCCCGCCTTGCGGAATCAGCCCTTACGCCGCGGCAAGACTCGCGAAGACTAGTTTGTAAACATGTAATTAAATGCCGGCGGTCCGATGGAACGCGTGAAACGTAGTTCCCGTTAATGAGCGCTTGAAAATTCCGCGGGGGATTAGGAAACGAGATTTTCGAGGGTCGAAATTAGTTTCCAATGGAACGACTGGCTGAATTCTTCCCCCCCTCTCCCCCTTCTCCCTCCCTCTCCCTCTATCGTTGACCGCCACTCTGTTCCAACTTCTACCAGCTCTCTTTCCCTCTCCCTCGCTCGCCGGTTCTCTGTTTTCTCTCTCCCCTTCCACAGTTCCCGCACCAAGCTTTTTTCTCCCGGCGTCTCTCTATACCGTCACGCGGTAAATATCGTTTCCCTCGAACGGTGGAAAGTTTGCTTGATTTACGTTCTATCGTTTAACTTCGGTAAAGGTCCATTCGCGGAGGATTTCATTGCTGTTAACACCGTGCTCCGCGTTTGTCGTTGACACGGGACCAGTGTACGCTTTGTCGGTGGGAGACAGATCGAATGTCCCCGTTGATTGCTTTCTTCTCCGGTCCCCCACGCTCTCTCTCTCTCTTTCTCTCTCTCTCTCTCTCTCTCTCTCTCTCCTCCTCCTCGATGATCGATAACCGCCGTCGATGGTGATGAACGAGAGACCGTCGCCGGTCGCGTCTACGTGCACCCGTGCACGCCGCTCACCTGTGTACGCGCTACCACCGCGGCCATTGTGTGCGGCGAGGTCGTTAGAAGAAGGATTCAATACTTACGTGTTACGGCTAAACTGGGTAAAAAGGTGTGCGGAAAGCCGACGCTGGGACGAGGCGAGACGGTGAGCGACGCGACAGGGATCGGGGGAGTGGTAAAACCGAGGCTGTCATGCGATCGCGGCGAACACGAGACCGGCATTTTTTCCGCGACCGGACGGGACCGGGGGCGTGTTTAGAAATGGAAGGAGGACGCACGGTGAATACCTTTTGTGGACGGCCGCGAAGTGCAGCAAGTACGTCATTTGCGCCGCCAACACCGAAAATGTTTTCTAAATTCGACGGACTCCGGCGCGGCGGCGTTCCTCGTTTCTTTTTCCCCCTGTTTCTTTCAACGGGAATTTTTAACTCGACCCGCCGCGGCGTGTTCTACTTATCCCATAAGTGTCGAATTCTTTTATCTCGCCTCCCTCTATCCGTCTCTCTCTCTCTCTCTCTCTCTCTCTCTCTGATTCTCTCTCTTTTTTTTCTCTGCTCCGTCTGCCATCCTCTTCGATCCCTCCACTCGCTTTTGTCGACGCTGTACGTATTTCTATCCGATCGCCGACACTCGCGAACCCGACCCGATTGCCATTTCGACTCGTTGACCTCGAATCGACACGGGTTTCCCAGCTAATTCCCAGGCATATAACGTGTCCTGGCATATTGAGTCCTGGGCATAGGGCCTAAGGACGATCTTCAAACAAGGAAGACACCGATTTACAGTTTACGATGCTAGTAATGGTAAAAGGCTATTTTCGAGGAACCGAACCATCAAGTAATTTTAATATTTCGCGTGACGCATGGTGATCGGTTTACAATCTCTTGTTCTCGGTCTCAATAGCGAACGCTGGCATCATGAACCTCGGAGATTTCCAAAGGGCTCCGCGGACAGAGGCCTGAAGGCCCAAGGCAGACTCGCGACCGTTCCGCGAGCAACTATTTTTACGGTTCATTCAGACCTGGAGGAAATCCCTGTCAAACGTTGCGAAACCACCCCCTACCACAGAGTTTCTTCCTATCCCCACTTTAGACATTTTTTCCACTTCCACCAAATTCCTCCTGCGACCGAGCTTTCGTAAAAGCTAGTACACCAACAAAATATGAGAATCAAGTAGACCATAGAATCGATTAGACCATAGAATCAAATAGAATATAGAATCGAATAGAGTAGAATTCTGAAACCTAAGATCAAAGTGTAATATAGTAGGCTAAATGAGAAAAGCGAGTGAAATTCCAAGTCCACACCTATAGCGTCATACTTCGTCGCTATTACTGACCGACGCCGTGACACCCCCAACAGTCCGTTCTCCCCAGAAAGCCTGCGACCGCTTCGAAAACGCGACGCTCGCAACGCCGCGCCGTCGTTGGAAATGATCCGGTCCGGATTCGGACGATAACGGGCCACGACGAGAAATCTGGACGGCACAGACGTGTAACAGGAAAGCGATTAGGATTTTCTGGTGACCCCACCGGCCCCGCCACCTGAAGTCGATCAAATGTTTAGGGACTGTTGGCTTTTACTACCTGCCGGCAAATTGGGTACGAATCAAGCGGAGCGTGGTTCTGTTATTAGTTCTCTGTGGTCAGTCTGGTCGCGATCGTTTCCTCGATTCAATTTTTGGAATTGCCGTCCGTGTCGCGAAAATTGGATACCGTTATATACGTTTAACGCAGAGGCTCTGCCCCTTTCGTTCGCCAGGTAAATTCGATGATTTTGAATTATCGGAGAAAATTTGGATCAAATAGTGCTGGGCGGGGTAGATTTAAGTCCACGAGATTCTTTTGAATTGAGGCTTTATTTGAAGTTTAAAATTGATCAAGTTTATTAATGAAATTTCGTTTAGATCGTTAGGTTAGATTGTTTAGAAGTTGGGGGTAATTACTAATTTTTATCAAGTAAATTCGTTGGTTTGAATAAAATTTTAATTATAGATTTAAAATAACAATTCTTAAAAAGTGACGGATAAAAATGTATTTTTGTTCGTTCGGTTGTTCTAACTTCTCGTGCCAGTGAATTTATCGATAGGTATATGCGGCGAATTTTTAAAATAATTATTTATCAGAGCATCGATGCGCTGGCAATCTTTGTTGCTGATATTCTAAAGCGCGACGAATTTCACCGTGAAACGTGCAAGGCGATTCTTGCACGTCCAACCGACTTCGTCTTTCGATTCGATCGCGAACGCATAAAATCCGCAGGTGGGAATTAGCGAAGCAGCTGGCGCGAGTTTTCTAGGACGCGGAGATCGTTAGACATTCGTCCTCCAGTTCGAGATCGAAAAATTGATTGCCCGTGGTTAATGGATTATTTTCATGTCGAAGAGAATTCGCGCGCGCGCGCCTAGATCGATCATATTCGAAACGCGGCGCGCGCGCGCGTCGTTTCGCGAAAAAGTGCCGGCAAGTCGGCCGCGGGCACCCCCGGCCGATAATTTGCGAAACGAAATAATTGAGCGGAAAATAATTGAAGTCCGCGCGCGCGAGGCGCGACGCCAGGGCGCGATAACATAACCGTGGACGAATAAATATTAGCCCATTAGCGAGTTTTATCGCGGCCCCGGGGGCGACGAGCTTGGCCCCCCCTCCCCTACCGCTGCCTCTCCTCGCTCATCGAGAATTGAAAATACACTAAACAATTTAACCGTGGCGAGGCCGGGAAATTCGAACGCGGCCGGATCCGTTATAAACGGGGGACCGCGGCGGTTAATGAGATAAAATTACAGAGGCATCGGTTCGTTCAAACAACGACGGAACATCTCGGCGAAACAGAGGCGAGCCCGTTGCGTTCGGTTTTCGGGCCGCGCGCGTCCGCCATTTTTTAATAAACCGTCGCCTTCCACCGTTTCGCGGCGCGCGACAGTCCGTTCCCAAGTTGTATCAACAGCCGGGGGGACGCTCTCGAAATTTATTCGGCGAATTTCGCGGACCACTCGGCGGCTAAAGAGATTTCACTTTGCGGTTGCAATTATGCCGGCCGTGAAGAATGGTGTCTCCGCTTTGTAACGAGACCCGGAGAACGTTAACTCACGACTTTTCGGCGGTTCTTCTATGGCCGGTTGGATGAAAAGTGTGCCGAAGCAATTCCGGGGTCCCTCGGAAAGCGGGGCAAAAATTCTTTGAAACTCAAAGCGGTGTAATTCCGTTGATAAAATTCGTAGAGCGATGCACTTTAGCACATTTTAAAGGGAGGAGTCTGCACTTTCAGCGCGGTCTCGCTATTCCAGTCTGGAACCGCTGTTCTGTTAACTGCGGCGGTTTTCGTAAATATATTCATATACCGAGACCTCCCCCGACTTTGCGAACCCGCGGGGAGAGCGAACAATTTTTCAGCCGAACGAAACAAACGTTGCTTGAAAATGTGATCTCTCCCCTTTCCATCAAGCACAAGAACATCGATCTACGATTTTTTTTCACCGGTTTGCACCAATTTGTATCAATAGTGTCCCGTGATCGGTTTAACACCGGAGCCCCGAGTAAAAAATTCATCGCAATTCAAAGCGCTGTAACTTTGTTAAAAAAAATCGTAGGAGGATGCACCTTGGCTCATTTTGAAGGGAAAAGTCTACGCTTTCGATACGTTTTCACGATTTCCTTGTAGAAAATTTTTATTCTCATTTCTCGCCCAAGAAACGATAATGTTCACTTTTCGAAAGATTCTCAACTTCATGGTTGTCCGAGGGGCTGAAAAAATGTTTCTATGAAACGCCATAATTATAGTTCGATAAAATACAGTTCTAGTTTTCTATAAATCCCAAGATTTTTGCTCTACGATTTTTTCTCGCCGTTTCCCGTCACTTCGAATCCGAAGCTTACCGTTGACTTCCGTGATCGCCAAATGGTTCGCGAAGCTCCTTCGACGTTGAAAGTTATTTAATAGCTTTAAAAACAGCCTCCGTCATTTTTAATAAAGCGGCTAGTCCCTCCGGTTCGACCGTCGAAACGTTTCTTTGCCTACGGAATATGAACGGCGAAAACGTCCTCGGAACAGTTCCCGGTGAAAATCACGATAGGCGATCCGCGTTTCGGCGCTCCTCTCCCCTCCTCGTTTCGCCTGTTCCCCCACCCTTTTTGTGCGCGCCGTCGCCGCGACAAGTATTTCTTTTGCCGGGGGTAGACAAAACGTAGGTCGGTTCTTTATTCGAAGGTTCGCCGGGCCATTTAATAACCACAGAACGCGCATCCGCCGCTTAATACCGCCGCGGAATATTTTCCCGAGGCGCGACGTCTTTCAAATTATTCCACGGAGCTTTATATTCCGAGCGGCTCGCGGAGCCAACCGCGACAAACGCCGGCGACTTCTCGTGGCAGCCGGATTCGAGCCCCCCCCTCGAGTGTTTTATTAACTCGCCGGCGCGACGCTCTCTCCCTCTTGGAAACTTGATCAGAAATCGTTTTATGGATTCTTTTCGCGGAACTTTGACGATAGAGACCACGGGGCGAGAGGTCGGACAAGCCGTCGGTCTTCCGATCGAATCTTCCGAGAGGGACACCCTTTGAGAGGTGCCGCGACACCCATGAAAAGAAGGAAGGCCGGGGTCGTAGGTCGAGCAAAAGCATATAGAACGAGTTCGGAAAAGTTTCGCCACCGTCGGACCACCGCGGGGACGCGTTCCTCTCATAAAGCTGCGCGAATCACCGGCGGGACCGCTCTAATTGCATGGACTGCCGTCCCGCTGGATTTAAATTTTGCCGAACCCCCTGTATTACTTCTAGAAATTGCTGTCGCGAGAAAACGGCGTCCTCGTTACGTTCAATTACTCTCGCGAATATTTTCCAAGAAATTTCCACCGGCTAGGCGAGGTTCGCGCGCGCGAATTTCACGTCGGCGAAACGGCGCCGGGTGAGGTTGCATCGCCGCTGCGATTTCTCCCGTTGCAACGACGCGCGATCGAATCGAGAAGGAGCAAATAATTGGCGGTGGTCCGCGCGGGGCCGTCGGTACACAGACGCTTTCGTTCCGGCTGCGCGCGCGGAAATATATCGAACACAAATTGCCGGGAACAAGCACCGAGTCCGAGCAACTTTCGAGATCCGAAAGGCATCAAACAAATCAATTTGGAAAGTTATAAATTCGTTACGGCCGAGCCATAAAGAACACGGCGCCCGCGGCTGAGGGAAATCTTTGGCCCCGTGTTACCGCCGGGCTTCCGTTCCGCCAATTCCCACCGAGGAATACCAGCGGCGCGAGACCAAACGTCCCGAGGTGGGTTCAATCAATTCTCGCGCGGCCGTCGAATGCGAAAAATTCCTCCGCCGCTACGGGGGTGCCCTCGGCTTGTGCACGCGTCTCGGAATTATGCACATACGTAATGCGGGATCGATATCCGGCTTGCATAATGTGTAACCCGCCGGATCCGAATGAATACCAAAGAAGGATAGCCGAGATTTTTAATTAACCGGTCTCACCTTCCACCGGCTTTGGCCGGTTACGGCGGACGATTGCGGACCGACGACCATATTTAACCCACCCCCCTCTGCGGGCTCTGACAACGGACTCGTGATCAAGATTTTATCCACGATCTACCGCGTGCCGGTGCCATTCCTTTCCTCGAAATCGAACGAGTTTCGTTCCTAGCGTGATCAAAGGCTAGGAACGAATGCGAATTGAGCTGTACAGGAAACACAAATTGTTTCGTTCTGTCGGAGATATTATTAACCCTTTGCAGTCGACGCGATTTTACCTCTAAATCCAAAATTGTTCCTCCGACTCAGAATATTTCCATTCTACAGGACCTGTTAATGCAATTATATAATATTATATAATAGGACAATTACACGTGCAACAGTTTTATAAAATATAAACAAAATCGGTAACGTAAAAATGATTTATTAAAGTGGTAGAACTGCGAAAAAATGCGAATTTGACCCGTGAAGGGAACTTATTATCTCTTCATCGTCTTTTGATGATTTTTAACGTTAATCTCGCGGCGCGACAATTTACCACAAGAAAGATCAAAGCCTAACGACTTTATCGCTTGTTAATTGTTCCGTGAATCATTGTTCGAAGTGGTCAGCGCGGAAAGCTGCGTCGCAGTTGGCACAATGATCGATCGTTTTCTCTTCTTCCGCAACAAACGCGGACCTTCTCTGTAATCTGAGAAATTGCATTAATTGCGAGACGTACGTAAAACCGCGGAGACATTTGTTTGAATAATTTGAATCGGAAAGAACGGGAACGTCTTCCAATTGTCTAAGCGTTTTTCTTTTCACCGTGTCGCGATTTGATTCACAAATGCGCCGCCATAAAATGCATAAAATGCTCGAGAACGAATAAAACAAAGATCGCGGTCCGTTCCGGACGATGTCTCGAGTACCGTGGCAAATTGACCGTGCGCCGCCGAACGACGCGAGCTTGTAGCTCAAAGTCACGCGCGCCGATTTCACGAGCGCTTTCATTCTCGCCACGGGTGCTCGATCCGGTCTGCCAATCGCAGACGCCCGGAACATCGTTCACGCCTCCTTTCCTTTTTCCAAAACCGGAGGAATCCTCTCGAAGACAGCCGCGCAGGAGGAGGAGAGCTGTCTGCCCATCGGGATTTCCCGGGGATCCCCCGAGCGTTGAATCCCCGTCCTCCATCAGCCCGGCTCGATCAGCCCGGCTACGACCCGACCGAGGTGTTGAACGGGCACACGATTTGCGTATCTATGTCGGTGCGGCAACCCGGGGACGGCCCTATCGGAAGTATCGGGGGTTCGAGGCGGCGATATTCGGCGGGAACCGTCTTCGGGACGGTCAAGTGGCCAAATGGGACGCGGCATCGAACGACGACGATTGACCCGATAATTGATACGGAGCCATAGGTTAAATCGATGCTGAGGATTATCGGCACTTTAATCGGCACCGTCGATGGTGCAATTTCGTGTTCCACCGGCCGTAGACCGGGCCGGTCGGCCGACGGGATGACGAGGGGAGGAGGGAAGGGGGGGGGGGCGGCAACGGTTAGAGGAGCCTGTACACCGACGGCGTGGCGCGGTGAACTTAATTACCAAGTACGGATGCCAAATCCAGGCCAAACCGTTCCCTGTTCGCCGTTCAAACGATACGTGTTTAGGGCTCTCCATTATTCAGCGGTTGACTCCTCGGCAGCTTCTTTACATAATGCGGACTCCCCCTTCTTGCCGTAGTCGGTTTTTCCTCGGCCGGCCGTCCCTGTTTTCAATGAACCCTCGGCCAGAGAGACGCCGCCGCGGCCCAGGGGTCGCAGGGTCGCATTCGATAAACCCGATAAATTCCAGCCGGCGAGTGTCCTCTCTCCCTCTCTCCCTCTCTCTCCCTCTCTCTCTCTCGGATGCCAATTAGTATTCATAAAGCCGGCCCGCCCTTCGTCCTTCGCTCCCGATCTTAAATCCTTAATCTACCATATTCCACGTCGATGCGTGGCTCTCCCGTGACTTCGCGATTAGGATTCCACGGACGTCGCCGTCCCGTCACGCCCTATACCGTCGTCGCGAGTAGAACCGCCGCGCGGTAATCGGACCGGGAACGTTTGCTCGAGTTTCATCCGCGGGAATTCGCAGCCAGACGCCGAAAGAGCCGCGCGCTCGAACCGTCGCATAGTTCTGGTTGTCTTTCGGAGACGAGCCACCGTTATCCGGCGTCGTCGATTAGCGTACATCACGCCGTCCTTAAGCAGTTACACCTCCCGCTGCGGGATTCCGTGTTTCTCCTCGTCTGTTATTCGGGACACGGCTCTATGCGGAGTCCCGATTTCCGCCGCGAAATTTTGTCCGCGGAACCGATCGTTGATCCCGTCGATTGTCCGCGGACGAGTACACTCTGATTGTTTGTATTGTATAGATTCTGGTAATTGGAGTGTTTAGCGGTATCGGGAGTACTTGAATTATTCACGGAATCGATCGATTTTCGGTGGTTAATAAAGTAAACTACTGCTATATTAGCGGCATTAGGGAGACTTATAAGACTGATAAAACTATAGGAAACATATTATACTAAAAACATAATTAAATTATATTATATATCATATAATAATATTTTATAATTAATAATTTATAAAAAAAAACAAGTATATATTAAAGGCAAGAAATCAAGAGTTTCTTAAGCCTCTACGACGAATTATGGACGAATTATTTTTGCATTATTTTCTTAAACATCCATCTGCAGTCATCTCGTATTGAGCTAAAATAATGGTCCATAGAGGGTTAACTATCCCGTGTCGATAACTTCGGTAAGTTGATAACAAAGCACGAGCCTCGCTAAATTCTCCGCGAGCCTCTACGGAGATGCATTTAATTTACGATTTCCGCGGAAAATCCACAATCCGGTTACAATAAAAACAACGGGAGGGCCGAACAAGTTTATCGGAATTCGTGAAATCATATAAATTCATATCGTTCGTTATCCGACAGGCGGTCGTTATCCAGTAGAGGCGGTCGTTATTCAGTAGGTTAATCGTTTTCGTTGATTACCAATGGAATTCCTGACGCCGACAGTGATCAGCGGAGGAGGAGGGACGGTGGGAAAATTCGACAGGCGTCGTAATATCCTGAAAACGATCATGCAAGCTGATCAGAGAGAGGGAGGGAGGGCCTCTCTCGAAACACAACATTTACATGGGATCGATTCCCGGCTTGTGCATGTGTACACAGGAACTTAGAGGGCGGGCGGGAGCTGTTTATTGCCGGATAGTTTATTAATAAAATCAACACCGCGCGCGTAGCCCCGTTGGATCGGGGCCCCCGCCGACACACGGCCGGCCGATGCCGCGCGCGGTTGCCAATAACTCGGCATTCCGGCCGCGTATCCCGTATCCATTCCGTTTCGAGCTTATCGTTAATATTTCCGACGAGTTTGGTCCGTTGCCGGCGCTCTCCCAGGTCCGTCGCATCATCCTTTATATCCTGTTCGCTTCAGCCCCGTTTTTCCTCATCTTTTTTATCGTCGCGGAGATGCTGAGCCGAGCCGAGCCGAGCGGAGCGGAGCCGGCGCGAAACGGCGGTTCTCGGTCGCTCGTTAAATATCGCGCGGCGGCTTAACGCTCCGCGTGGTAAAGATAGAAGGAGAGCCACTCGTCGTGGCCGAGGAAAAGTCGCTTTTCAGAAGCGCATCGCGGGCCTCTCATCCGTCCGCTCGCTGCGGCGCAGCGATTCGTTCGCCCCTCGAGGATCCTCTGATAAGTGATGATCTTTTAATAAATGCCTCCTCTGTAGCTTTCCGACGCCGCCGACGCCGACGCCGTCCCGGAAAGTGGAAATTTTCGCGTGCCACTCCTCCCGAAGAGTTCTCCGCGCTGAATCGTTGTGTTCGCGCCGACGGATCCGTGCGCCGAACCCTTTCGCACGCCCGTCACTTTGGCCGCGGTTAATTAAAATGTTTCCCGATAGTTCGGGCTCTCGGACAACTTTTCCAACGAACGTGTCATAGTTACAACAACCATGTATTTGTTGTTATTTGTTTCTAATACTAGGTGCGTCGGAGGTCGTAGTATCCAGAGACTGTTATAGTTTTTCTGCTCAGCGTCTATGCACCTTATTTTTCAATGACTTCGTGATCCCTGAATTCTAAAGACGAGCGAAAAATCTCCAATTCGTCCTTGTATTTCATTTTGACCACGCAACTTCGACCATCATGGTTGCGTTCAAATGGTCGCTGCAACAAAAATATAAACGCCATCCCTGTTGTATCTTGATCGACCCACCCACCGCAATCCCCGCGAGGTTGGCCCGTTGAAAACCGGCACCACCAGGGAAATGCGCGCTGGGTAAGAGTGCCGGGCTTTTCATCCGCGAGGTCCATTGTTTAAACCGAATGTCCGGCCGTCGGGAGCTTCTAATTCCCGGGCGATCGAGATTTTCGCGCCGTTCTGTGCCGCTTGTAACGATCTCGCTCGGAGAATTTACGCTGCCCTGTCTCCAGGGCGGATCGGCGGGCGTTTTCGATGGAATTAAATGCGGCGGGACGCGAGCCGCGGACCAAAAACGTTAACGTCTGAGCACCGATAGCCTTGTCAAACGTTCCGCCCCGGCAAAGGAAGCCGCAGGCCCTCGAGAAGCGCAAGACGACGACTGGCGAAAGTCGTGGTCGTTAAGATGCGTGACTAACTAGTCTGAGTCTCGAGGGCCGGCGGATCGCTCGTCGTCTGGCTCCTCTCCGGAGATCTCGTACAATGGGATCGGGTCAAAGGAGATTAGGAAAAACCAGGCCGGAGACGCGAGGCAACGCTAATCGCCCGCGGCAAGGTACTTACCCTTCATTAAATCCGTACTGTTCCCCCCCACGCTCAGAAAGCGGTTCATCGGTCCCGCAAGGTTTTACGCGGCGAATTAATTCCGGCCGGCGCCGTAATCTTCCGTGTGACGGACGGTATTCGGAAACGCGCGGCAAAAGGAAGCGGCTCGGCTCGGCGGAGCTCGGCGGAGCTCTGCCCGGCAGAGAACTTCATTAGGCTGATAGAGAAAAAGAAAGGGCCTCCCTCGGCCCTCGGTGCTGGCAGCGTCGTCCCCCCGTGTCCCTCGAACCCGCCCCGTTCCGTTTCATCCGCCTCGTCTGCTCGCCCGGAGGCTGCGCTCGCGATCTCCAGACTCGGCTCCAACAAAAAGCAGCTTACCGTTAACATTTCAGGAGACTGTCTTGTCGCGGACGGTTATCGGAGAAACTGGCTGCAACCGCAACGCGCTCTATCCAGTTCCCTCGAATTTCAGACGGTGGAGGAGACCGGCACCGCGAGGAGACGTAATCCCCGAAGCGTTTCGATCCGTTCTCTCCCTTCTGTTCGCGGCTGCCGACCCCGCCGGCGACTCCCGGATACCTCAAAGGAGAGCGGGTTAACCGCGGCGATCCTTCCGCCGGGACGCGTGTGTACGCAGCTGGACGTTCCGGCGAGAACCGGGCGCAGCGCACGCCCGAGGCGGCCGACGCGTCGCGACGCCCCGACGACGACGGTACACGGAGATCTTCGCGGTCGTCGGAACATTCCGCAAACTTGCACAGCCCGCCACAGACCGGGCCAACTGCTGCTGCAGATTCTTCGGCGAATCTTCGCCCGCAGTCCTCCTCCTCTTAGCCTAACGTCTCTTAGGCTGCCGGGCGCGCGCGCGCGCGCGCGTGCGGTGAGACGACGACCCTTACGGAAACTCGTCGCACGGCGTTAGGAGCCAGCCTCTCTGCTATGCTCCTCCGTTGCGAGTACAACGCGATCGCTAAACGAATTTTCTAACAAAGTTGCGCGACTCTGTAAAGTCGTTTGCATTTCCAGAAAGGAGCACTGTTCCGTGGCAGACTTCGGCGAAGGGAAGTTTCCCTGCCACAGGCATCCAGGTTTCAGCGGAGCCGAAGTCCGCCGGAAAAATCGCGGAGAGGCGTATCTTGGCTCATTTTGAAGAGCGGTGTTTAACCCTTTGGCTACGGCAGACTTTGACACGCATCGGCCGTACGGTACGATACCAATTCCCTCGCGACGTCCACTGGGTACGGCATAGTTTTTCGTTAGACACGCATTTCTGAAGAAGTATATTAAAATATTCAAAACATCGAATTCTATTACATTAGATCAATATCACTTGAAGTGAATATTAATTTTAAGTTTTTTTTTTTATAATATTTAATAATGAAATTTAATAATAAACGGGCGAAACAGGCGAAATTTGATCTG
>NC_135774.1:1811544-1847716 GCF_028453695.1 Augochlora pura | reverse complement strand
TCGTTAGACACGCATTTCTGAAGAAGTATATTAAAATATTCAAAACATCGAATTCTATTACATTAGATCAATATCACTTGAAGTGAATATTAATTTTAAGTTTCTTTTTATAATATTTAATAATGAAATTTAATAATAAACGGGCGAAACAGGCGAAATTTGATCTGGACGCCTATTGGCGCCAACAGTACCAGGAAGCCAACATGTGTCGGGCGCCAACAGTAGTCAAAGGGTTAAGCTTTGGAAACGCTCGCCGTTTCTTCGTTATTTGACGGTGGCATCGCCGCGGCGGTGACGCCTTCCTTTTTTACAATGCACGCTTCTTTATCGCATTCCAAGCTTGCGATCCGCCGGAGAGATCAAAAAATTTCGTTGACGAGTAAAACTTGGTTGCCCGCGGATAATGTCGCTTTCCCCATTCCAACGAGACCAAAAACACGGATCCGCGATTTTTCGGCGCCGTTTTATGCTGGACTGCATCAAGAGTGTCCGGCGTGCAGGCGAATATCCGATTTCGACGCTTCCCGAAATGCGAGGAAAAAATTAGACGAAATTCGAAACGCTGCGACTTCGTTAAAAAAGATCGCACGGGGACGGGGCTTGGCGCGTTTCGAAGGGTAATATACGCGCTTTTAAAGCGCGGGATTTATCTCCTCGCGGTATTTTTTTATTCTTCATTCTCGCAGGTCAAAGTAAAACTTGTGATTCACCAAAGATTCTTCGCCTTTACGGTCGTCCGAGTCGTCCAACGAATTTTTTCCCGTAAAACCAGGATAACAGTTTTCAAAAGCAAAGTCTTAGCTTTCCAACGAGCACCTCTGCACGGCTGTACGATTTTTTCCCACCGTTTTATGGCAATTTGAATGGGTGTAACGTTAACAGCGTTAAACTGCCCCTAAAATTCGTGGTAAAAATTCAACAAAAATTCGAAGCTCTGTAACTTTGCCAAAAAAAATCGTAGCACGATGTACACGGGCTCATTTTAAAGCTTGAAATCTACGCTTTGAAAACCGTGTAAGCGCTGTAGCAAAAAAAATTGTACGCGATCGCGCGCGAGCAGAGAAGCCGAGGTATATCCCGTGCGATTCTTTCTTCGGAATCTGGAGCGCGCTCGCAGCGAATAGGGCCGTCAGTAAATTTGGTCGCAGATTATCAATTAATTTCGACATTCTGATGCCGCGGGTGCAATTTGACACGGCGATCGTTCATTACTATCGAATCAAATCGCTAGCCCAATTGAATATCGCGTCGCCGAAATCGCTTTTGTCTAAACACGGTCGAGCGACGCGCGACGCAACAAACACGGCTCGAGCTGCCACGATCGAACGAACGCGCGACCATTTCGCCGCGTTCCGTCGCGGCGTTAAACGCGCTGAAAGCTCGTCGAACGCCGGGCTATCTGCCGGCGGCGATCGAAAATCGCGCGCGGCTGAATCGGAAACGTTCCGCCGTCGTCGCGGCGAACAGAGAGTTCTGTAATCGCGGCGGCGACGCGGGAACGCGAGCGGAACCGAGGAGTAGCAAGCGGAGCGCGCGTCGAGTCGCCGCGAAGCGGTTGAGGCGTCCGTAAATGAGGCGGCGGGGAAAAGTAGGCGAGTCGAGGGTCCGCTGCGAGCGAATATTAGCCGTGTCAACCAACGATCGTCGAGTTTTCACGCGTCGGCATCGGCCCGTGATAACCCGGCGCTCCGTAGCAGCTCCGCACTCTTTGGACGCTATCTCCGATTAAAAAGGATTCCGCAGCCGGCGCTGAGAATGGCCATTGTTGCGGATCCAGCCGTATATTCCGCCAGATATTGCGTAGAAATCCGAGGAGGCGTTACAAGCGCTGGACAGTGCGGAAATATTTATTATTAAAATAATTCATTAAAGTAATTTTCCTTGTTCGTTGGCATTGGGGAAAGACGTTAAAAAAGAGAGGATATTAAAAAATAGAGATAATGAATTCTATGCAAATATTCTCATGCCCCAAAGCCGATCTAAAATAAAATGTATAGACATGGATGTTTGATCGGATCGCGAACGTCGTGGTACTTGGCACGGCGCAGGGAACAGTTTTACCGGGGCCGCGAACGGCAGGGTAGTGTTTCAGCCGTAATCGTTATCTCTGTTAACGCAGGCGGAGAGCGGCGTTAGGTTAGCATCCGGCGGAATAGTCGACGGAATCGACGGTCGGGTCCGGTGAAAGATAATATTAACGATAGAAATTAAGCGGACTAAAAGCATCGAAGCCAACCGTGGAAAAGTCTCTGGGATATTTTCCGTGGACCGGGTGTCTTCCGGCTGGTTCCGGGGGCTGTTCCCCCTTCTCTCTCTCTCTCCCTCTCTCTCTCCCTCTCTAGCTCGCTCGCTCTCTGTTCTCGTCGGTGCCGCGGCTGGCAAAGAAAATCAGAGCTCTTCCGACGGGAAGTAGCCTTTGGCAGTGGACCGGCAGGCAACGCGGAACGCTGAAAGCCACTCGAGAAAAAGAACGTTCCGTTTCAATGGCCCGGAGCGTCTTGTATTTCTGATAACGTGCAGGGTACGTGCGCCGGGCAGCGTTGCGCCCGGAAAACGTTGCCGCCCGCGAACAAGGGCTGAATGAGGAGGAACGGGGGCGCGAGCAAGAAAGTCCCTTCGCCGGAGGCGCGCCATTAACTTTACTGCGAAAGGATATCGTTGAGAGGCTTGCCGCAGAGTCTGCCGCCGCTCCACCTCCTCCTCCTCCTCCTCCTCCTCCTCCTCCTCCTCCACCGGCGGGGGAACTTCAACGATATCACGAAACAGCGAAGTCCGTCGAGCGTTTCGACACGTGTATCTTCGAGTTCGTTGCAGCGACGCATCCGGCGGACGGACGGCAGCGGGGGAGGGGGGCGGGGGGGCGGGGGCGAGGCCGCGGAGGGAACAACGAACTACCGGCGCGGCGGCCGTCTCCGAAGCGTACCGGAGAGGGGCGTAATCTATAGCCGTGGAACAATAGCAACTCGAGCCACCGAGAGCAACTTGCCAGGGCTGAGAAGAGCGTTCGGTGACCTATACCTTCTCTCCTCGATCTCGATAAGACCCAGGAAACTGGGTTCCCTCGCGAGGCGACGTCGCGCGACGCCCGCGACGCGACGCGACGCGCGTTCCGCCGTCCGACCAGACGCGAACGAATAGTCCCGGCCGCCCGCAACTTTCGATTCGTCGTTAACGATAGTTACCGCGCCGGTACGCTACGCGGGCACCTCTCGCCGTGCAACGCTTTCCCGGAAACTCTATAAACTCGAGCAATATCTGCGCCGCCGGATTGATCCCCGCTAAGTTGCCGCGGCGAGCGCGAGGATCTTTTAGCTCTCGGCCGTGCGCCGGGGTTACCACGGCAACTAGAAACTTTTCCCTCTAACCGCCGGTACACTAATCAATCTGACCGGGGGCATGCCCCGGTCCGGCAACAATACCGCGACCGGAAACGATACACGAAACGGCCAGAGAAAAGATTTACGTGTTCCGATGCCTTGTTTCTCTGTTTTCCCTTTCTTTTTCACGATACCCCCCATCCCTCTTTTTCACTGTCTCTGATCCTCGCTCGCTCTCTCTCTCTCTCTCTCTATCCCTCTCTCTTCTACTCTTCCTCCCTCTCAGCCTCGATTCCACAGTTTCTTCAGCGAAAGTACATTTTGCAGACCGAGTTCGCGAGCACGTAAGAAGAAAGTTGTCGGGAACTGGCGGCGAGGCAACCCTCTCCCGTTGGTTCGAGGACGCTTTTCAATCGCCGATAAAACCCGGGGCGGAACGGGTTTCAGCCTGGGCTCAGCGCTCGAGTCCGTGAACGACGGTGAATGAGGCCGGGCGACGAGCAGGCAATCGGAGGCAAGGTGGCCGAGAAAGGGCGAGCCAGAAAAATATGGTACACGAGGGCACGGGTCTATGGCACGACGCGGGATTCAGCGTATCGAGGTGGCTGATGATCATAATACACGGGTACCGGGTCACCACTCTCGTCCTATCAATCCTGCTGAACGTGCTGGTGCGAACCGGTGAGTACAACCGAGCCTTCGGGGCTCTCCTCGCTCTAACGGGCTGCAAATTGATTTTTTTTCTTGCTCTTTCGGTCGATGGCGCGTCCTCGGTCCACCGACGGTACAGATCAATTGCGAAATTTCGTGGCGCGGCCGGGGCAGCGCTGCCGAGCTTTGTAGATGCATTCGGTGGACGTCCTAGAACGAAGTCATTAATTGCGGCGATACGAGGGTCCATTGGTCCGCTAAAAAGGGACGACTCGTACCGCTGGGACCATTCTCGTTCGCGAAATATTTGTAGTGGTCTTCGAACCGGACGTTCGCCTTTACTCGAATCGTTTCGAGTAGATATTTAGATATTTCGAGTAGAATTCCATTTGGTTGCTAATTTAACATTCGAATAATTCTCCATTCACGTTCCAAACAATTTTTCCACAATTTTTGAACACGGAACAATGAGTCTACCAAATATGACGATACAATACCCAACAGATTTTTCATAAAAAATTGCTAAACTTGAATATTAGCCCGCGAGACCAGCAAAGCGTTCACCAAAAAGCTAAAATTCGAAGCTCTGTATTTTGGAAAAAAACTGATCTCGCTTATCAGCAAAAATTTGAGCACATTGTCCGAACCCTGTTAAATAAGCCTACGAAATTCGGCGACCCGGCGCTCTGCATTTATCTCGGGGAAAAAAATGCGCAAATATTCGCTCTCAATCAGAGGCTCGAATCCGCGTTTTTCGTATTCTTTTCCCTGAGCGTAGGACGATGAGGAACAGTTTTGTTTGCGTTCCGTTGCTCGAATAGAACGCGGAACGCCGCGGGCAGAACGATCTCTCGAGAGACGAGGACAGCGCGAGCGGCATCGTAATCGCCGCTTTGTCGAACGTAACGCGTCTATAGGCTTGTCGTTAAGGGTCGAACGTCTTGGATCAGTTTTATAGGCGACCTCCAGGACACCGAGGCACCGGGATCCCCTTTTACTGGCCTGGCCGGTGCTTAATGATACCGTCGCTTCGACTTCAATCAGCCGTAAAGAGTTTAAGGCGCAGTAATCCAGCTGGAGCCTCGCGGAACGGACGTACTACGGACTCATCGATATTCTACGAGTAGACGCTCGCTGATGTCCCTCGGATGCGTCCCGGCTAACGCGTGCCGCTGAAAAGAGAGAGAGAGAGAGAGACTATCTCAGAAATTTCATTTATTTACACGATCGATCTCCGTCGGGTTTGCTCGGATCAACCTCGGCAAACCAAAGACTGCACACGGACGTATTCGATTCTAGCTCCTCGATGGTCCGTTCCTAGGAAAACCTCGGAACTTCGCCTATCATTTTGTCGCAATCTTAGCCGCGGCTCAAACCGGATATAAAGCGAATCTAAACTTTGCGTCGAGCATACATGTTCCCGACTCCTTGAGCGCGCGTGTACAGTCCCCGGTGTCGTCCCGCAAATTTTCATTAAAATACTGGAGGTTGGAGCTTCCAGAGTTCAACTAGCGTCGCGGAGAATCTTAATTCGACCAGGTGTTTTTCGCTATCCGCGATTCTCGCGTCATCCAATTCGGCGGAAGGTAGTCGTCTCTCGATTCCATTATGCCAGCGGTGCCTGACTCAACACGTACGCTAAATCGTAGACCTAATTCTGTTCGACCAACTTCGTACCCGGCCTCGCTTGCACGCGGGGCTTAACTTCGAAGGCAAATACTGATCTTTGTTCAGTATTTTCCGCCATGGAAGCTGCATTAACGAAGTTGACCGGCTTTAGCCGGTCAACAGTGTGACGTCGAGAGAGAGAGAGAGAGAGAGAGAGAGAGAGAGGCAAGTTTTCCACATGGTAATGGTTATTAGCTTCGAGTAATGTTCCCGGTGGGAGCCGCGCGGGGAAATAACCTTTTGTTGGTCGCACAAAGTGTTCTTTCAGCGTACTCGCAAAAGAAAGGCCTTCTTTGTATTCAGATCGCCCTTACAATCCATAATGCTTACGGAAATTTCCGTGGCGCAGGTTCCGCGAGGTAGCTCAAAAATCGATAGGAAACAGTTTTATTAGCTCGACGCTCTTTAAAGGCAGTTCCTTTTCATTGACGTTTCCTTTTACCGTGGCAAAAGTTCCTCAAATTGGATGACTTTCCATTCGGAGGAATCGCAGCTCGCTTCTCTCTCTCTCTCTCTCTCTCTCCCGTCTTCTCACGCTCTCTTGCTCTCTCGCATTCTGACCAGATGAATATTAATTTCTTGATCGCCGGCATGTTGTAGAAGTTAGCAGCTTAGAGGGATAGTCGTGAACTTAGGCGACGATGACGCCCGTAATAAATCGCTTTATCAATCGGATGCAACTTTAACCGGGCGGAGGCTCTTTAAACCGTTGAATAATTGACACGGCTTCGTAAAAGTTCACGGAACGGGGGGGGGGGGGGGCCGTCTTCGTGCGACAAACCGGATGCTTGCCGTGCATTATCGATCATTTTCCCGGAGACCCCCGGCCCTTGGGAGCAAGCGTCGGACCAACGATGAAATTCACCGGAAGCAATAACGACGCCGAAACAGTCTGAATTAACTATAAAGTTCTTAATGTAGCCATTTAACGTGCTAATGCGGTCCCGCCGAGTTTCGTCTCTGTTTCTCGGTTTAAGTAGTTTTCCCACCTTTTCGATCTTTAGCCCCGGCACTCCGTTCCCCCACCTCCTCCTCCTCTTCCCAGTATTTCATTAACACCGTTCCCCCTTGTTCGCCTTTAATACCCGGCCCGTACAATTTTTCACGGCACGCCGAGCATCGGGGCTCTTCCACCCCCGGCCCCGGCCCCGGGAACGCTCGTTCCTGCTGACGTCAAAAATTTTCGCGACCGAGGCAGTCCAATTAACCCCCGGGAAAACGCGTGTCACCGCCGATACCTTAACGCGCTCGCCTCGATTTAATCAGAAATCTCTGCTTCCGGGCGTTTGGTGTCGTCGATCGCGAATTCGAACTTTACTATATCTTTGAGAATTTTGCAGGCATTTTTAAATGGTGATAATTTCTTCGTTTCAGAAACTTACTATATCTTTGAGAATTTTGCAGGCATTTTTAAACGGAGATAATTTCTTCGTTTCCGAAACTTTTCCAAATGCGCACTATTCTCGGGACAAATATAATTCCTTCATCACCGACGAAGGCTCGATTTCAAAGGTTTCCGCTCGCTATTTCGTCGTTCGAGAACTCTGTGCGCTATAATAATTCGATTCCCGTTTTCACGCGGCGGGAAAGCATCGGTTCCCGTCGGACGCACCCAATTTTGCAATTTATCGGCGAACTTTCCCAATGTACGGCGGATAATTATCCGGCCGTATTGTTTCCGAATAGCGTGGACAGAGAAGAAACAGAGGAAAAGAGAGAGAGAAAGAGAAAGAGAGAGAATACGACGCAAGATATTCGAAACTTTTTCCGTTTGCGCAACGCGACGGTTCTTTGACGCGCGATTGTTAACCGTAATTTTAATCCGCGGCTCGCTGCGCTCCCGCGGCCTGTAATTTCGCTGGCAATTCGTTCATCCGCCTTTCAAGTATTACAAAGTGCGGCTCGTTTCCCATGCAAATCGAAAAAGAAACGTCCGCGAATTTCACGGCGGCGCACGGCACATCCGGCCCGGTTCCACCGCCACGCCGGAGCTGTTAATCTGCAATTAAACTGGCCCACGCTTGTAAATTACGCGCAAATATATATTCACGTACAAATATATACATGTACAAATATATATATATGTTTCGAATGGGCCGTGGCCGTTCGCGCGATTATAATATTTGCGACGAGCGCGCAAAATAGCCGGCTCGATGTCGATTAACAGGGGACTCTTGACGGCCGACCATTATTGCCATCGAATTACCGTTTCACCGCGCCGAAATTGCACCTGAAACTCAATAATTTCGAGTGGCATACTTTAACGAGAGCATTATGAATGGCTGCGGGACCCGTCGAACACGAGTAGACACTTTTCATAACGAGACACACTTCCCGCTTCAAACGGGAGCCCCCGCGCGCGGGCTCGATCTTATTTCACGACCCGATAAGCCTGAAAGGGTCCCGCTTAACAGGGCTTTTCTATATTCTTCGCCGATACATTACGTCGCGGGGAAAAATCGTGTTAAGAGCCGGGGACCTGGTTTTCGAGACGGGGAACGCGCGCGGGCCCCCGCCGATATGCGTTTCGATCGGATTCCTCGGGATTTGAAATGTTTAGCCGATTCTCATGCGCCGTGGAACGTCTTCCGCCGTTTCTACAACCGGGTGCCGATCGATCGGCAGACTTTTCGGATCCGAAGAAAGGGGAAATTATGTGCATACGTTAGCCTACGCCGTTCCGAAGGGATTGCATTGATAAATCGACGGGTGCCTACCTCTTTCTCTCTCTCTCTCTCTCTCTTGTTCGCGTAAAATGAACGAGAGAGGGAGTCGTTCCGCTGAGTGTTTACAATTAGGCGAGAGATTATGGGAGCAGTCGAGTTCGCGTTCTCGACCGCGCAAAACGCTCGAAATTCAGCGGAAAGTTAATCTTTAGTTTGTTTCCGGTCCGCCGTCTCGAAACCGGATTACAGTCGATTCAATTTGGCGCGCGCGCGCGCCAAGTATGTATTCCGCGGGAACGAAGATTTGCATAAAGATTTGCAGCTAAGTCGGCGCCGTGTGCAAAATGTTCGTATAAACGCAACATAATTGGCAGGCTGGCAGCAGTCGAAGGCCTCCTCCTATGCGCGCCGAGTCTCACGAATTCTCATTAGCCGCCACCCGCAAACCTCGAGTTCGCTCGGTAAAGCTACACCATCATTACGACCGCACCCTATACAAGGTGTTCGCGAAATCGTGCCGCGCTGATGCTGGCCCGCGGAACCCGTTTGGTAAAACCGTGGCGGAAAACGTTGAATCCGGTCTCATTCACGCGACTTCCCCCTCCCACATTTTCGCAGGAGATTCGCCAGGAAAACATCTGCGCGTTGCCGGCCCCTCGCATTTAACGCGGCCGTTTGTTTGCTTAATTAATGCGAAACGCGAAATGAACATCCAATTAAGGATAAAGAATTATAACCACGGATGAGCTGTAATTCGAAATTAGTGGCATTCAATTATCTCGGCCGGGAGTACCTCGTTAAAACCGCCGGCGTTCTTTCCGTAATTTCGCGGCGGCGGCGGCGGCGGTGCTCCTCTGTTTTAAAAAATTATTATCACGTGACCTTCTCCACGGCAAAAGATCGTGTGGAAAACGCGCGACCGTGCGGCGCTGGTACGTGGAAGGTTTAAAAATAGAGGTCCACTTTTAGGTGAATTGACACGAATTTGCGCAAGAAGGTTGAAGTAAGTAGAAAAGGTCAGCCGTGGTCAGACGTCTTTGCGACACGGTGCCGAGCGGTGATATCACTGCGACGAGTATATCGGCGCTCGATTATCCGGGCCGGCACACGATACACCGCCCCGTTACCGAACAGACTCTGCGAACACGTTTACGCCCCCGGCCGTCGTTGTTTAAACAAATTTTCCCCTCGCGATAGAATTCAATAGAACTTTATCTCGCCGACGCGATACGCTCAAAAATCGTATTAAATTCCATCGAACTGGATAGCCCGCATTGCGGTACTTTCCGAACAATTTTTACAATCTATAAACGCGGACTTTAATTAACAGCGGCGACGACAGTGGCGCGCGCTGGCCAGGCGTAATCGAGAAAATGTTTATAGGCCATGGGGAAACCCGGCGGTGATCACACGGGCAGAGGCGTTGGTTAATACCGTAAGCGTGATTATTAATTATTTTTGTTACGACGCGGAGCGAATTTTGTTACGGTACGCCTCGGTGTATCCGCGTTCGACGCGCTCGCACGAAAATTTATTTAAAGAGAGCCGACTGCTCGTTCCGCCGTGTATTAACGATGCATTACAAGAGCCCGCGGGTCGTTACGAATTAGCCGGACAACGCGTTCAATCGTCGCCCCCGCCCCCTCTTTTCCGAGAGTTTTACTTGGGCCGAGGCAACTAATAACGGTGACGGGGCCGCGATGGGGCTCTTTGCAATGCAAACGAAACGGCCGGGTCGGCGTAAATAAAATTTGCCACGTGTGCCCGTGCATAAATCA
Source organism: Augochlora pura (assembly GCF_028453695.1). NCBI lineage: Eukaryota > Metazoa > Arthropoda > Insecta > Hymenoptera > Halictidae > Augochlora > Augochlora pura. The sequence continues at coordinate 1,837,636 of NC_135774.1, read as the reverse complement.
TGTTTGCAGTTTAATGCACTGGCCGATGCGCAACGGTAAATATTTCGGGCGTTAGACCGCCCGCGCGCGCATGGACACCCGCGTAACAAACTGCGCCCCCGTATGAGTACAATATAACATTTAAGCGCGGTAATAAAGCACGCCGGGTGCCGCGCGCGTTCCGTGCGCGGCCTGAAATCTCGTTTCGCATAACTTTGCCGCGCGCGCGCGCCCAGACCCGCCAGGTGTTACTTCTGCTTATCTTACGCATTGATTTGTTTCCCCCGGACAGGCTTAACGGGTCGGATGCGCCTCGTTAATTCCCCGCGTTCCCGTCTTGCGACAGGCAACGAAGCGACGCGCGGCGCTGTCTTTCGAAAAGCTTTGGCGGAAACGCAAGTTACGAATTTACAGGAAACAGTGGCCAGTTACTGTGACCCAACCTAATCATCGCAAGAACAATTACCGAACCTTTTTTAGTAATTTTCAAGTTAAAATTAAACTCGCGAGCGTCGCGAAAACGGTCGCGACTTTTCGAGAACGAATTCGCGAGATTGTATAGCTCGCATGCTTAGAAAAGAATGCTTTAGAAAATACCGGACGTGTTCGGTGAAATAGCGAACGCTGTTAACAGAGGCACGGTAATTGGCTCGTCTCCGTCCTATTCGTCGAAACTGAAAGAATCCGGTGGGGGAAATATTAAAGGACAAAATGCTGCGATGTAATCGATACCGCCCACCGAAATAGTATCTCTGTTTGAAAAGGCTTCATTCCCGGGGCTTACGTGTAGAGGAGACATCGCCGGATCAATGAAGTAGAATGTCCCGGCGCAACAAGCGGACGCATTAAGTAGATTGAGTCCTGATCGTGCCCCGGGAACAGAAGCTCACAGACACACAGGTCCACGGTCCCCGCGCCTGTACGCGGGTCGCGAGCATTGTCTCGTCGCGTCCGTTTACATACCGCCGGAATTTTATTCGGAAAACACCGATCATTACCGAGCTCGCGAGCTCGTAAGCGCGCCGTGGGCTTTCACGCGTCCACGAATTCCCAAGGTCTTTCGAACCATATTAAAAGCTCCATGCCTTTTAGTATTACTGCCGAGCCATTCGCGGCATTAATGCGGGAAAACGATGTTTTGCTACGGCTAATACGGGACCCGTAATTGTGCATAATCGGGACGCTGTCCGGATCCGCGAGAACGGGAACGAAAATTATTTTTCAATTTTCTCCGGTGCCCCTTCAAGTAATTGGGGACGCTCGAAAACCGGCTGCCATTTTCAATCGGCGATAGTGCAATTACAACGTGATACGGTACACGGGCAATGCAAAGGCGACGGACGAGAGCCGATGGTCCTGATAAATACGAAAGGCACTTGAATTAAAACATCCCCGGGGCATTTCAATAAGTATTTCTCCCTTCGAAATTGAGGCGAACCCGGGGCGAGAGTCTATTGCATTTTTCGTAATTGAAGGCAGTAAAGCGCAAAGCGAAGTTCTGTTATGCTTGGAGCTTAAGGGAATAGGAAAATGTAAATTTGCATAAACCAGTACTTTTAGTACAAAGTCTTTTCGCGGAACTGTTATCCTTATTCTATAGGAACGACGGGGGCGGATGGAACGTTTCCCTGTACAATCGACGCACTCGAGGAATAATAAAATGAATATTGCATAAAATACGATTTTAGATGCTGCGAGGGAGAAATCTGACGGCGAAGGGTCTCGGCCCCCGTAGGATGCCGAGGAGGCAGTGAAAGTAGGTTAAGTTCCCATGTGGCTCTCCACCGTGTAGGGTCACCGAGTCAAAATTCTGTTTTTCCCCGAGTGCTCGATGCCGTCGTCACCGTTGCCGTCGCGGCTCGAGGCCAAAGCCCGAGTTTATCGAGTGTCGAACGCGCGATCGGCTCGCCCGGGACTACGCGCGAATGAAATCCCGTTTAGATTATGCGCTCGCAAGGACCGCGCCGCGGATTTAACCGCTATTTTATAGGCGGCAGCCATTTCGAAAATCAGGCTTACCGTGGAAAAGAATCCATCGGCGACCTGGATAGCTCAATTCGTTAGAGTAGTTGCTCTGCAAACAAAAGACTCGGTCCGACAATCGGATCGACCAAATCTCTCTCTCTCTCTCTCTCTGTTTCTCCTGCGCTTTCTTTTTCTTTCTCCATCCCTTCCGTTCTCTATCCCTCCCTCTCTCTCTCTCTCTCTCTCTCTCCCTCGGTACAGAGATTTGTAAGAATTTATTGGGCACGTCTAGCCCACGTTGCTGCGAATCTTTCGAAGACGGTTGAATCGAATTCGTCGAATCCTCTTCCTCCGTGTCCTCACTCCACCGCAATCAATTTTATATTAGCCTCTTTAGTAACTCGTTTCGCCCTGGTTTTCAACCTGCTGTACAAAGCACGTTTCAACCAGTTACCTCTAACAAACTTCGTGGATCTGTTTGATGGACGGTTCGAGAAAATTCGTTTAAAATCGCTTGACAATCTTCTCGAAATTATACCGTACCGTCGCGTTTTATTTTAGAGTTACCAAGGATTAGTTGTAACCAGAACGAAACGAGGGTGAATTTCGAGCAGATTTTAGATCAGCTTCGAGACTGTTGCAAATTAAGTTAGAATTACATTAAATTAGGGTACATTAACCATTTTAAGTGGAAATCGAAGATATTTGTTTAGTCTTGCGGTGTTGCCATTTTATATAATTTAATTTAAACAGTTAACAGCTCTTAATAATTTTCTAAATATAAATAAATATGGTAAAAGTTATTTTGAAACGTGACATGATCATTTTTAGCGGCGCCTTAGAGTCGTCACTCGACCGCAAAGGGTTAAATATAAGCTCGATGAAATCTGAATTATCGTTAGACTCTCAACGAGTCTTGAAAACTTTAAGTCAAATTGGAGCCAAGATTGATTTGACAGAAATTCGATACTAATTAGGCACAAATCAGATCCAGCTCGAGTTTAAATTCACGCAAACTATGAGGCAGTTCTACTACATTTGTATCACCTCCGCGTTACATGAAAAGTAGACGTCATAAATCAGGCCGAGTTCGCGTCGATAAAATCCGGAACAAATCACGGCTGAGCCAAATTTCGAACGGGTTTAATCAGTGCGTAAATCACGAGCAGATCAGACTTCGATAGCCCCGCGGATTAATTATCAAGTGTGCGGGTGCTCGGTGCTACGCTGGAACAACCGCGCGCACTAGAATTTCGCAGGGAACGACTGAATTGCCGGGCACCGCGGAAGCAACGCATCGGTGGCAAAGAGTTCTCGCATCGCGGCGCGAGCGACTCCGTAGCTAATTAAAGATGCGCGCGGGTATTCCGAAGTAATCTAAACGGCGGAGCATGTAATTCCGGCGCGTTCTCACGGCGAATTGGCTGGTTATGCCGCGCGCTATCAAGCCGCGTCGTCAACTAGTTGATATCGTCGGGATTTACCGCGCGCGCGCGCCCCGGTGTCCCCGAACATCGATGTAACCGAATTTAATTTATCCGACGCGGGGGGGCGACGCCCGCGGAGTCGCTTGTTCAATTTCGCGGCATAGGGCGGGGCGGGGAGGGAACGTATCACTCATGCAAATTTCAGACAGGGCTCCGGGAACCGGCGCTTTATCCTACGACGCGCGGCGATTTCCATGGGTGGCGCGCGACACGTGGGCTAACAAAACATCCAAGCACGAATTCAATAACCGAGAAGATGCGTTTATAATTTATCCTGCTTCCACGTCGCGGTCGCGTCGAGAGCTAGGGTTACCGTCGGTCGGCTGCCCGTCGACGGACGCGCGCGCGGCGCAGCGTTCATGCAATTTATCGGGTCGCGTGCTGGCAAAAAGCGTGACGGGCTCGTTAAGAAAAAGGAAGGAGACGGCGCGATGTGCGGCGTGCCGGCGCGGGGGGCGAAAGGGGGGAGAGAGCGGGAACGGCGAGCGGGGGAAAAAAAAAAGGAAGGAAGCGGCGAGCAAAGTAAACTAGGCGGGAACACGGTTGAATACAGCTTTTAGCGTTACACGAGTACACGGCGAGGGGGATGGTCGAAAAAGGAAGGAGAGGATCGCGGCCGGCACTCTGCTGCGTCAACGGGAGTTCATCAGTCCGTCCGCTAAATATACTTAGCGGGAAGACGGCGAGGGCGCGGCGGCGGAGGCCCGCGACCGATCCGCGCGCGGTTCTCCGCGCGGACCAGGCCGCTCGGCGCGGGCATAAGCGTTTTGTTTGCCCACGGTATTTCGCCCGGCCGAAAAATAGTTTACACAGAGCCAGGTGGACGCGCGTGCGAAACCCAGCGGAATGCGGCGCGTTCAGTAAATTTCGCGGGCGTCCACCCTCTGTCTTGAGGCGAGCCTCCTCCGCGCGAATGGCAGCGGCACGTGTTCCTAACTCACGGGACTTATTAAACGCGGCGGAAACGCCGCTCGCCGGCCCGCATCAAAGAACAATTTATATTTACGCGCGCTTCATACGTTTCATTCAGCCTGGGCCGTGAATAGAAATTGTTCCGCGCGGACGTTCCCGGTGCCAGAGCGTCGCTTTTACACGATCATTTGCGGACCGCGGACAGGTGTTCCGCTGGTTATTCGGAACGCTTTTGCGAACTCTCCGTCCAGCTCTTCGGAGTAATTTAATTCCATTCTCTTGGTAGAGCCACCGGGGAGTTCGCGTTCGCTCGAGAGGAACGGCTTCCGCGGATCCTTTTTTTTCTCTCTCTCCCTCTCTCTCTCTCTTTCTAACTCGCGGAACTTGGCGATACGTTTCAATGAAACTTCGCGGTTTTGTTTGCATATGCCTCGACGATGCTCTCGAATTTTTCTGAGTCAGTAGTTCCAGAACTGTGTTAATTATTCGGAGAGGAGGAGGGCCGGCCGTTCTCCAGGGGATTACTTCGAGAAGCTTCCGAACGTGCTACTTCACTTTGGGAATTGTTTTCCAACGAAGTCCGATGACGTATTTAAATGAAACTTTGTAAACCTGTTTACCTGTGTTCGGTGCGCGTTCCTGAATTTTTGCAAGCTGATATTAGGGGGAGAGAGCCGGGCTAGTTATTCGCCGAGGAGGCGAGCTCTCTCTCTCTTGGGACGGCTTCGCGAAACTCGCTTTCAGAGTATTCGCGTTTCGTTGTCAAGAGAGCGCTACCGAATTTTTCCTCGTTATCTTAACCAGTTCGCTGCTGCAGCCTGTTTGAAAAATTTGTAAGCTGTTCTAATTACACGTACGACTTTTTCCATATATTCTTAAAGTATAACAATTAATAAAAACATATCAATCAGTCAGATATTTTCGACGAGAATACTCGTCGCAAAGAAAATGCCAACGTTTTCCATTGAAAATATCTCCCGTCGAAAATGACTAACGGGTTAATTGAAATCCTCGCTTCGGAATTCCCATTCGGGGAATTCCCATTGAAAAAAAAAGCGGCGAAGTCCCGGGCGGCGCGTGATATTGCTGTTCCGCTGTGAATCGCGAATTCTTAACGGCAAAGTCGTTTCAATGGCCGCGCCGTCGGGGATCGATCACGGCCGGCAAAGGGGGGGGGGGGGGGGGGGGGGGGGGGGGTTAAGCATTTCCTGGAACTGCCGCGATCGTCTGCCGTAAACCGGGTCCGTAATAAACGGGGAGAGTAGTTATTAGAACAATGTTATCGGAGAACAAAGCCAGATTAGTTCTTGGGTCATTCGGTCGACCGAAGTAACTCGTATTGCAGCGGCGCAGGCGACTGAACACGATACTCTTGCGCGAGGGGGGAAACGTTGCAGCGGCCCGTATCGATAATCCCGGTGTGTCCGAGGTAAAAGTTCGATTCCCGTTGCCGGAAGTATCGTGTCGCGCGTGGAAACCGTCCGGATCCGGCGTCCGGGTATCGGCGTGGAAGGAAGAAGCGAGAGGGGCCCGCAAACGTAACGTATGGACCGTCGTTCGGGAGATATTTCACGGGAGGTTAGCGTTCGACGAGGCTAATATAAAGCAGAACGAGTTGATCGTGACGCGTTCCTCACGGAAGTCTCGGCGGGACGCTTCTTCTATTCCATCAAGGAGCGATTTTCCCGCGCGGGCTGCATGGGGAATAAATTCGGCGGCTGAAGCTAGGGGAGAACGCAGAAAAGAGTAGGAGAAAGAAAGAGAGAGAGAGAGAGAGAGAGAGAGAGAAAGAGAGAAAGAGGGAGGTCGAAGTTATGGTAAAACAAACGGGCCAGAGCTCTCGCGGTGTTTTATTTCCACTTTGGCGAGCATTGAGGCAAAGTTCGTAGTTAAATTGCTCCGAAAGACGCTCGCCGCATGGGGAGTTTAGGAATATTGCAGTTCCTTAAGCCCGGGAGTATCTCATTTTCCAAGTTTTCAGCAATAACGACACCTCGGGCTCGTTATTTTTCGAGGCCGGCCTTCGCCGAGATAATGCCTCTCTCTCTCTCTCTCTCTCTCTCTCCCATCGCTGCGGAACGAGGATCGATTTCCTTTCGATGCGCCATCGATCTGGATAAGCGACTCAAGTGCCTGGAAAGCCTTAGCCGAACTACTGACCGAACGCTCGACCGGTTCATTCTAGCAGTGGCACGGCTCCTCGAACCGTTCAACGGCGCTGTTCGGATTAACCCGAACATCCGCTTGCATTATTTCCCCGTGTTGCGATCCCACGCAGGAGGGGCTCCGAATCGCGATTACCAGCCGGAGCTATGCAAACACGGTTAAACAGCCGCAAACCGGGGTCCGAATACAATCTGCGCGTCACATGCAAATGCAAACAGTTAATTTCGTGCAGCCGGATATCTGGAAATCCCGAAGGAACGCGCGCCCTGTTACCCCTGCAACATTAGAGACGACGTTTTGACGGCGAACACGAGCAAACACCCTCGAACATGGATTTTTCGACGGGTCGGTGTCTCGTGCATAACTCGACTATTGCTCGGTAACTTGTGTGCGAAGGTGCTACAATTATGTATCCCTATACATCGTTACAGGAGGCAGTCGATGCAATCAAACAATGCCAAACTGGGCCTCGCGAGGCTATTCACGATGTACAAACTATTAGTTGCAATCAATCGATATTCAGGCACAATACTCCGAGGCATTGTCATGATATATAGCAATAAGAATGAACAGTCCAAGTTGCTCAAACTCCGTCAAAGAACCACAAATGTCTCAGTTTGCAATAAGGCTTTTGCAAAGTAACACTCGCGAATTAAAAGCCAAGATATCTCTCAGACAACTTTAACCCTTTGCACTATAACAACGAGTCAGACTCGTGACGAATATTTCGTATAAGATAAAATGGATATAATTGCCAGTCGTTTCTATTAAATGGAAATAAAATTTGAATCTTCTGCTGCTAGAATCTGAAAATGAAAGTAAACGAAGGCAGTCGTGAAACAAAAATTCTCTTCTTTCATGAAGCACATTATTAACGACGGAAAGGTGCTAGTGAACGCAGTTCTAAAAGAAATCGTAGCACAAGGGGTTAAAGGCGTAAGGCTTTCAAAATTCAAATAAACGTCACCAAGATTCTCAAGTATCAATTAAAAAAGTTTCGCCACCGATTTCGCCGTCGCAAGCATACCAAAAGCAGTCGACGAAATCCGACGGAGTGTCAGCCATTGCCGGCAAATCGGAACACAGGTTTTACCAAGGGATACTTGTCCGCCTGGTACGTCTCGTTTCCAGCATCGTCAAACATCCAGCGATATAATAGTCATCGGGAGTTGCCCGGGCGACAATAGAGCAATGCGGGACAAGCGTTCCGGGATTAGCCGCGATCAGCCATTTCGCCGGGTTTCCCGCCGGCAAGTTAAAAAGTTAAATCGGCCAGGAAATTTGAATTTCAAGCTACATATTTAACCGAGGGGGGCGGAGGGCGGAGGGGAGGGGTAGCGCCAGCGAGGACGTCGACGGCCCTCGAGCATTTCAATGCCTCCCCGGTGCTGCGGCGATTACGGGCCGTGGGAGGGGGAGGGGGCGAGCATCAAACTTTTAATTCGCGGAATGGCTTACGGAGCCGCGATCGCGGAGAGCGATTCCGGGAACAATCGAATGTTTGCCGACCGCGGCTCGTCGAAATCAGCTTCGGCGTACGGGGAGCTTTATTTGCTGAATGGCAAAGCTCCGCGGGACTGTCACTCCCCCCTCTCTCTCTCTCTCTCTTCTTCGCGTCCGTCCCTTTAAAACACCGGCTCGATAAAGAAGTCAGGAAGAGAGCTGGGGGGAAAAAACGGGAAGATCAGCGGAAGAAACGAAATTTCTGCGAGTCGAGGGAATTCTTTACTTTGCCACGAATTACTCTATCTTTCTCTGTCTTTTGCTCCCTTTCCCTTGCTCTCTCTCTTTTTCTTTCTCTTTGGCTGCCTTTCTCTTTTCTTCCTTTTCTCTTCGTCTCTCTCTCTCTCTCTCTCTCATTTTCCCTCTATCTCTTTCCTTTTCCGAGATCTCGTATACGTTTCGTAGCAACGCCCCGGCCTCGTTTAAGTTCTTATTATTTTAATAGAAATTCTTGGCACGGTCTCGTTCGAAAATAATGAAACTTCCCCGGATACCGTTTACAAGTTTCCCTATTTGTTTTTGCCGTGGCGCGTCGGTGGTGCGCTCCTCTCCACTCTCTCTCTCTCTCATCCTCTCTCTTTCCCCTATCTTTCTCTGGCCGCGTTGTTTCATCCGTGTGTACACACCTGACAGCGTTCGCAGGAGCAGAGATACGGAAGTTCGCGGAATAATTCCGCGGCCGGTAAATTCGATGGTCTCCATTGAATAATGCCGCATCGCTTCCCGACCGCGACCGGAATAGCCGGTCTCGCTGTATTCGTTAAACATTTTATTACGATCGTTCTCTTGCTCCGCCGTGTTCGACTCCGCGATCTCTTTCTTCCCCCCCTCTCTCACTCTTTCTCTCTTTTCTTTTTCCCCCGGTCCGTCTTGTCCCGGACAACTTTTACCGTGCACGGCGTAGAAAGTTTCATGGAAATGCGGGCGCGACTTCCAACCCGGGCGCGCGGCCGGTCGGTCGGTCGACAGAGACTTTTTTAACGGTGACCCGACCACGGGCGGTCCGCCGGAACTTTTTCAACATTTAGCCGGGCCGCGACGACTTTATGCGCATATCAGGGTCCCACGCCACCTGGACGAGCACGCGAGATCCCGACAGCCGCGGACGTGAATTCAAATGGCACGCATAATTACAGTCGACCGCCGTGATCCCGCGGATTTTCGCGCCGATCGGCGCACGGCGCCGCTATTGTTAAATATTAATTTCCGCGGCGGTGGAAAGGTGCCGAAAGTTCGACCTCTTGAAAATCTGGGACACGCGCGACGACGGCGGCGCCGATTTAATTTTCGTTTGATCTCGGCGCTTAACGACGCCGCGGCCGCGCTTTTGTTCGGAATTTTCGGGCGTCGTTCGCTCGAGAATTTTTAATATCGCGTTGTTATTATGTAGATTTTCAACGGCGGGGCTCTCGAACGCTTTGCAAATACAGTTTTGAGGGTGAACGCCGTTGCGCGGGAAGGCGTTGCGCGCGCGGCCCCCCTCCCCCCCCCCGCCTCGGGGCTGTTCGAAATCCGACCCAGAAACTCCGGGCTAATGCTTGGGCCATGCTAGATTTAATGTGCATTAAACCAACGATAACAACACCTACGCGCGCGGCGCGTTAAAAATAAAGTTTCGAAGCTCTTTGCGAAAGCGTTGCGCGACCGCGGCGAAGTTGCGCGCGGAATTGTTTTCGGTCGCGAAACTGGAGTAGAGGTGCCGTGTAGTCGAGCAGGTAGAATTCGTGCGAGCCCGGAATGTCTGCCAAGTAGAACGTGGACGACTTGAGGTCGGACCAGTTGAACGGTAATAGCTTATGGTCGCGCAAATGGAATTCCGAATGCCTATTTATGAACGGGGGAGACGAATGGGTCTGTTTGCGGCATGACTGGCGAAGCTGGGGCGGGTCCTACGATCGGACACGTTGTATCCTCGTCGAGTGTGATCAGACAAATGGAGTGGGAGGTGACCGCGGCCGAGCAAATGGAATATTGGTGTAGACCGCGACTTCGGTAGGTGATGCGGAAAGAATTTATGTCCTGGCAAGTGGTACAAGAATGGTCTACACGGTCAGACAAATGGAGCCACGGCGGTCCGCGATCTCGCAAATGGGACACCAGGCACCAATTGACAAACTAATGGAATACCGGCGCGCGGTCTACAATTTAAGTAAGTAGTATGGGAATACGATGCAGCCTGGCCAGTGGTATAGCCGTGTTTCTACGGTCATCCGAACGCAATAGGATCTACCTAAGGTCGAACAAACGGGATAAGATCCATCCGCGTCGAGTCCAGCAGACTATCGATCCGATCGAAGACACGTGCAAGCAACGTAGACATAATTTATCGGCCGTCGAATGGAATAAGAACGATCATAAGGTCGGACGAATTAAATCTCAACCGAGAGACCGTGCAACGCGGAGGTACATTGACGTCAGCGAAGAGAAACGTAACTCAAATCCACGGTTGAAAAAGCGGAACACAAATATTTTATAACGAGGCAAGTGGAATGGAAACTATGTATATTCTGACAAATGGCGCAGGAAATACAAATCGTCGGACAATGGGTATATAGGCCAGAGTTGGTTCGTGGTCAGACAAGTAGAATATGTATTACCCTAAGCCAGACAAGTGGAACCTAGACGTTCTGTGATCAAACAAGTAGGATATGAATAATTTATATTCTCGTAGAACCTGGGCTTGCGATCAAACAGTGGAAATATGGAGATTTGTAATTAAGCAAGTAGAATAGGGCGGGCTGCGATCAGACGCGCGATCCAAGGTAATTATGTGGCTACGCAAGTAATACGGGATAGTATATGCTCGGGCAAAAAGGAACAGATAACACCTGTGATTTAATCCGGTGGAGTCGCTGCATCCTCTAATCGGACAACGCGAATGCATTCGATTCGCGGCAATAAAAACAGCACTTTGGCGGTTTCAAAAGGTATCGAACTTTGCCATTCGATATAAACGGAGACCCTTTATTTAATTAAATGACGGTTCAACGTGGGTATTAATCAGAGACTCGGTGTTGCTTTAAACTCTAAATTAAAGAGAAGGCGACGGTGCAATGCGTGCAATTGAGACAATTTCTGTCAATTTTTGCGAAAACGTATCGAATTATGCAAATGTTCTCTAAAGCCATGCATTATTCGGGGAATCAGTACGGCAGTTTGGGATGCATCCATGGTCACCCTTGCTCGCCGACCTCCTCCTGCTTGATTTACAACCGGGCGCCAGGGCTGCGAGGGGATGGGGGACGAAACTAACCGGTGTACGCGCCGGAGGAGCAACGGGCGAGGCAATCTAATTAATGTATACACACCGGAAAGTTTCTCCGCAATCTCCCGTGGCCATCTTTTCGGTTAATATACTCGTCGCCGGTTTGCGCGCGAGCCGTGAAATGCCTACGCGCGGAAATCCCGCGGTCTTTCCCGGGGCGCGATGAAATTTTCCCGTGACGGGTGCTAGAGATAGCCGTGCCCCGCGGCTAAACGACTCGATGGCCTTGCACGCTCCCATTGGAAACGAGCCTTGACCACCGCCGCGCGGCGACCGGTTCGTGACGAAACACGCAACGCCGGGAGAGCCCGTCAAATTAATTTATTCGCGCCGGGGTTGGCTAGAGCTCGATCCGGACAACTCCCGACGACCGAGGATTATGGGAGACCCGCGGGTCCACAGCGCGACGTGTTCATGGTAATGCCTCGACAGGCAAATTCTAGGAACCGCGAACTTTACTTTACGCCCCCTTCCCTTCTCCCCCCTTCCTCCTTCGCTAATATCGCGTTCACGGGGTTCACGGTTGCGTGGACACGCCGCGGTGATCTGTAAACCAATCAGCTGCGAACTCGCCCATTCAGAGAAATAATTCCATATTTCCCAGACGGAGGAGAGGTAGCCGAGGGACAGAGCCGTGCACCGACGTAATTCAAATCGATCACCGCGTCCACGAATATTCGGGACCACGTCCGAGGAAAATTGTGCCGCTCGGACAACGCGGTGTCGCCGCTCGCGCGTGTGTTATGTTACACCGTCTCTTAATTTAGATTTCGACCGCGGTCCATTTAGACGTGTAGTAATTGCATCGTGTATAGTATAGAGTCCACGAAATGTATCTTCGACCGACTTAATTGTTAATATTTATTTCACGGAATTTAGTCATTTATTTTACGGAATTTTATTCAAAAATAAAAGCGTCATAAGACGAAATAAAATATATAAAATATTAATGATTAAGGATTAAATGGAAATGCATGATGCGATTGTTTCCGATTGACGTATACGTCTACGAAATGTATCTTTCACTGCCTTAATTATTAATATTTATTTTACGGAATTTTATTCAAAAATAAAAGCGTCGTAAGACGAAATAAAATATATAAAATTATAATGATTAAAGATTAAATGGAAATGCATGACGCGGTTGTTTCTGGTTGACGTATACGTCTACGAAATGTATCTTTCACTGCCTTAATTATTAATATTTATTTTACGGAATTTTATTCGAAAATAAAAGCAACGTAAAATTTAATAAAATATATAAAATATTAATGATTAAAGATTAAATGGAAATGCATGACGCGGTTGTTTCCGGTTGACGTATACGTCGAGCTGAGATCCTCGATGCTTCTTACGAATCGCCGGCACTCGATCAAAGAATTTATTCAGCGATAGGAACGCGTCTCAGAGACGTTTGACGGTGAATCGCGTCCTCGACCCGACGTATTTCACCCTCGACCCTGTACCGTGGATAGGGACTGGAACAAGCATAGCGAGCCCCGGGAACACTCTTCGTATATTTAAGGGCTCGAAGGGTCACAATTCACAGCCGGGATCCTTTTTTCCCCATTGAGCCGCCCAGGACCCCGGGAGCAAGCGGAACGAATAAAAGACGAAACGGAGTCGCGGATTCAAAGAGCCGATCCTCTTTCCGGTGAAAAGAATTTCTCGAGTTTTCATCGTTTTCGCAGGATTATCGAAACGGCCCTTAAAATAGAGAGGCGAACTTGTAACTTGTTTCCTCGTGCACGGGATCGAACGCCGAGATATATATATATATATATTTTTTTAACATCGTCCCCGTTTATTCGCCATCCGATTAACAAGACAAATAAATAAATAAATCTTTCCAGTTGGATATATAAAAAGACGATTGTACTATCATTGCAAAAAAGTGTTCGAACACCGGTTAAAACGCGAAATAATATTACTCAAACTGGACTTTAATTTCTCTATTGGAGCGACGCAATAAAAATAAAAACCTTCTGTTTTTCAATCTTTTTTTATCGTAACGCGCAGCGAGGATTTAATAAATGCCCTTTTTTAATCCTCCGTAACTTGTATACATGCTAAAAATTTCATCGAAATCGATCGACGTTGCAGCGATTCGAAAACGATTAAAGACCATGAAAGTTGCAGTACTTTAACAGGGACCTCGATTGAAAAAAAAGGAACGATCTTTGCATCTTTCACACGACTGCGGGTCGATCGGTCCTGCGAAGCGATTTTCATCGGCGGTTTATTACTTTTTAATGCGTGCCCGCGCAGGCACGCCCGGAATTGTTTATAACGTCGATAGCGACGGCGCATCCATCTTGTCCGACGCGGGGAATTACCGGGCCCATCGAAAGGGCTGTCGGAGAATTTCCTTGCGCACGGTATCATGCTCGTGTCGTCGTTCATCAACATTTGTTTTGATTCATACACGATCCCGGCGCCGGGCTAATAGAGACCGCGTTAAAACTACAAACTGTCGGCAGCGGCGGCGGCGGCGGCGAGATTGATGGAAGGGTTGCTCGATATTTCCCCCCCTCTGGATAGATTGTTTCCGTGTTGCGGACACCGATCGGGATCAAACAAGAATATTAACAGTGTTACAGGGCCATTTAGGGCCGGCGACGTTGGTTCCCGGTTGACGCTTTGACCGCCGTGTCACCCACATACGGGCTCGCCGGTTCTTGGTTCAAAGCTAAATATTAGTCTTTCCGGTGGGGCACAGCCGACGAAACAATCGACAACAATGCCACAAGGGAGCAACAATACGCGGCCAAACGTGACCAAAATAAATCCACTTCGTACGGATCGCGCACGGTTTTTACCCGCTTTGAAACGCTCTCCTAAATTGGTTCAGGCAACGTTTCCTCGAGTTTGCGCAAACATATTTCCGGTCGATTTCACGGGGAATCGATCGTCCGACGATCGTGTACCGTTTAAGCCTCGACAATGCTTCCGCTCGATCCCGCTTTCGGACTTCGCGCGGAATTTCTGCGTTCGCGACGAAAAACAGAGAGGGGCTCGAATAATTTCGAACTCGTCCGGGCCGTGTTCTCGTCGCCCGGCCACTTGTCACGAAATAATTGTTCCCTGTAACCGGACACGTTTGCGGCGCGCGCAGATTTGCAAAACGCCAAATTAACAAGGCCTGACAGCAATTTTATTCCGTTTTTGCGCCGACGAGCGATCTCGACAAAGGATACTTTCCTTTAATCTCCGTTCCGTAAAATGATACGTTGAAATGTGAATTCTCATGCAAATACGCGCTCCGCTTGCTTGCCATTGTATCGCCGGATCCTGCTGGAATATAAAATTACCTCGATCCGAATAAATTCGAGTAACAGGTGCGTGAAACGGGGCGAGTTCGTTAAAGCGTGTCTGATATCGCGCAAGCTTGTCAGATGTTTGGAGACAATTAGGTAGGAGGCGAAGGTGAGGTGAACGTTTTTGCGAAAGTTTTACGTGGCGGGTCGGTCAGCAGGGGAAGCCTTTAACGATGTTCAACGGTGTTCCCGTGTTGCTTTTGTTCCCGTGGCGGCAAACACCGCGGCGAGAAGATGAACAGTCGTTGTAGCAATTTTCCTGGAGCCGTTCGGGTACGAGACGCGCATAAATATTTGACGCGGCGATAGGCGGTGGGGGCGCGGAGGGGGTGGAACGGGGTTAAGTAAAGTCCAGGGGAAAGCCTCTTAACGAGGGATTCCCACGGCGGTGTACGCGGGGCCGCCGGTTGCGCGGTGCCTCGCCGCGTCGGCTTAAGCCTTGTTCGACCTCGGAACGATTGCTTTGATTTAACGCCTATTTTTCAGAGTATCCGACGGCGGTCACCGCGGAGATAGTCGCGGCGAACGTGAACTCGTTGGACGAGGCCGTCACCGTCGACGTCGACCTGCCGCCGACGTTGCCGATGAGCTTCCGCACGGAGAACTCGACCGTCATCTCGGCCCAGTCTAAATCCACGGCCATGCTGCCATGCGTCGTCCAGAACCTCGGAGACGGAATGGTAAGATTCCCCCCTTACTATTATTTATTAAAAGAGCGTGGCCCTCCTTTCATCTTAATACTGTTTTGTCCAGCTGCTTCTAATTCTCCCCTGAGATTACCGACGTCGCAAGCTTAGCCGATGAAAATTTGAGACGACGGTGGCTGAGATTAAAATATAACAGCCCGAGGGGGTTGGATCATTTGAAATTACAGGGTGGAGATAGATCGATAGGTAGACCAAGCGTAGAGTATAGTCAGGCTAGTGGAGCAGGTGTGGTTTACAGACGGTCCGGTAGAATGGAACGACCTATGGTCAGACCGAATCGCAGAAGTTTTGCGCCCAAGTAGAATAAACGTGTAAAGTCAGACAAGTGAAGGAGATGTTATATACAGTCAGGAAAGTGGAATAAGAACGACCTCCGGTCGGACAAATCGAAAGAAAACAGTCGCCAGTAGAATAAGTCGATTATAAATCAGACCCACGACTAAATACTCGATGCGTCGTCTCGACAAGTAGAAACGGTACGTCCTATGATCAGACAGGTGGAATAGGAACGTGATAAAACAACGTAGAAGTTTATGGTACAGTCGGACAGGTGGAATGCAGTTCCAGTCTGCGATTAACCACGCGATATAGGGATGACTTGTGGCCAGACAAGTGGAATAGACGCGGTTTAGGATCGGACAGGTGGAAGGGAAACAGTCTAAGGTCAACAAGCAGACTATGATTTACGATCGGACAGATTGAGTGGATGCTGCCCGACGTGCTCCTCTCTCCCTTTCTCCGCCATTATTTATCCGAGAAATGCGTTCTCTTGTCTTAAACAATCTCGCGTTTCCGAGGAACTATTTTCCGTGGAACAAGAAAGAGGACGGATTGAATTTAAAGCGAAGCGTCCCGGAACGGGTTGATTCCGTTAAAATTAGGCGAGAAGTTAGGAACGTTGAAGTCGGGCGAGTTCGCGTATTCCGGACGGTCCGTAAACAAACATAAAATTATACAAGAAAGTTCGCGAGAATGTATTAGCTGCAGGGTCCGAAGGCGATTTTTGTTTCCCCAGCGGGCGCGAACTTATTATCGCGCTCACGTAATAGCTCCGGGGTCGGTCTTCGGGGGATGTACGGAGGGCGTGGAAAAAGGTTTCCCCCGGTTTCTTTTCGGGCACGGAATCGGTCCGCTGACACGACGGGCTTTGCACGAATTAAATGTTTTGTTATATTTCTTCCGTCGATTAGTGATTTATTGGAGCCGACCCCCCCCCTCCCCCCCGCGCCGCTCGAGGGGTCGGCCGTATCGATTTTCCACGCACGCTCTCCGAAACGAACGGTGTGTACAATTTGTCTGTTTGATCTGATCCGACTCTCCGCGCTCCATTGATGGGCACTGGAAAACTTTTGCCGATTTATTTGACGATCTCCATTCGAGCGAACGTAAAGACGGCACTCCTGCCATTATTAACCTTTTACCGGCAAAAACTATCGTAGTTACAGACATTTCGTCGAAGCTGGTCCCCGGGGATTCTTATAGAATTTTTATTTCTCTCGCCTCATGGAAATTGGACGGTCTATTAAACGATTCCCACGACGAATTGTAACAAATTCTGTAATATTAAAATTCTTTACAATTGCGCAAGAATTTCAATGGCGCTTCAGAATCAGGAATCGAGTTCAAAGGGTGAATACGAACAATAATTCGCGGAGAACGACGGTATTTGATAAACGGGAATTTAGCGGAATTAATATAAATACATTTCAATTAATATAAATGCATTTGAATTAGTATAAATGCGTTTGAATTAGTATAACTACATTTGAATTAATATAAATACATTTCAATTAATATCAATTCATTTGCATTGATATAAAGTCATTCGCAGCGATACGAACACGTCTAAACGAGTATAAACGCGTCTAAATTAACGTAGAGTCGTCTAAATTGGTACAAACTCGTTCGAATAAATAAAGATTCATCCGCATTAATACGGATCGATCCGATTTATTCTATATTAATTTAAGGTTAATATATTTGATCAGAAATTATAGGTACGACCGTCCCGGTCGAGTTTTATATTATTCCGATCCCAGAAATATGAATTGCCGGCTTAATGCCCGGAGATACGTAATGATCGGGATATTCCGGTGGCTTCCGATGTTCGCGCGGATTAATTTAGAGACACGGGGGTTTACCGGTACGCTCCGATACGGATTTTATTTCGACGAAACGAGACCGGAGTGCAACGGCATTGTCCCGAGCGTACCCGCGCGCTCTATAAACGCCGACGATCCGTCCCGCGCTGCACGACTGTTAACGTGACCGACGAGGAAAATCTACTCGCACAGGACCCGATGTCGTCGCCACGGAGCCGACGGGAGAGGATCGAGGGGGGGCCGAGTATTATATTCGTTCGCGGTACAGATCCTTTTAATTTGCCCACGGTATTACAAGTGGTGCGGGCGATGGGAACGACGGCGGGAGACACGTACAAGGGGATAGCCGAAGGAAGATTTAATTGAAGTAAGGAGCGCCGAGAGGGTCGCCGGTTCAGTTTTGTCTCGGCTCGGCCTAACAGAAGGTTCATTCGCGGGCCGCGGGATGAAATGGGATTAAAAGCTGGAGAGCGGGGCAACAGAGGATTTTTAACGATTCCGCCCGCCGACGCCGAGCGCCCCCCCCCCCCCCCCCCCCCCCCGCTCCTGTTGCCGTCGCATTGTTTTCGATAGGGGCTTTCGCGGGCCACGATAACAGCTAATAACTGGCGCGGTGTACCGTGGCCATTTCGTCCGGGAGGGTCGCCTAAAAATTAATGGAGCCTTGGTATCAAGCGCGCGGCCTCAACAAGTTGACTGTTTCCTGAGAGTATGCTAATTCGAATGTTCGTGGATTTTTCAATGGTGAAACTTGTTAAGCAGAACGAAGTATGTCTGTATTTTTAGGAAAACCTCTACATCCCAGGTACCGAACTCTTATGAGGGTTCAGGTAAACCTTCAAGTATGCTAGGCACAGAAATGCGTACTGTCGCCTAGTTCACGAGTTCTTCTGTATAGTCCGTAGCATTCACATCGTGCGCCTGTCCTTCCACCGTACAATTATATTAACTTTTAAATATATAATTATTTACTCTGGTTTTATACTACACGAGAGTGTTTTATTCCACACAACCCCTCAACAAAACTGTATAGTATATTCGTGCAAGGATATATCAATCGAATATTTATATATATATATATATAGATCCTTCTTACATTTTTTGGAAGAAGGTCGCAACAGTTAATGAAATCTCCGTCGCAGAGAAGAGATCGGTACAGGTCGAAGACAGATCTCGCGGACCACCCCCCGGGGCGAGAAAGAGTTTGAGAGTTGCGGAACGAGGTACCTGCGATTGCCTTCGTTAAACAAAGTAGCTTCACCTGGCCGGCCCCCGGTTCGCGGGACTCGCCGGGAATTAGCCAGGAAACGCCGGTGCTCCGGGTTCCGCGATACTTTGAAGCGAAGTTTTTTCCCCTCCTTTCGCCGGGCTGAAGAATGTGTCTGCTTTCCGCGGAATTTTTCTCAATGGAAGCTATAAGCCGGAAACTTTCTTACATCCTATCCCGGTGCCCGGGCGTCTTTATAATTGGAAAAAAGTCCCTGATTCCCGGCGAAACAAAAGTTCCGTGATCCGCGCGCTCGCGCGAGCGCCGCGGCTTGGAACGTAACGAATTTGCTTAGGCTAATTGGTGCGCGAGCGGAATTGAACGAAACATAGCCGAGAGGGAGGGACGGGGAGGGGGAGGGGGTGGGGTTGGGGGGAAGAGTGCCAGGCCGCCGCGATCGAACCGCTCCGGAAATCCGGGCGAGCTCAAAGCGATTTTTCCTGCCGGCTTTAGAGTTTCGTTCGAGGAAAACGAACGGCGGATTTCAAGCTTCCCATGGGGGTCTCGTTACACGGATTTTTCGAACTGCGCGACAGCATTTTTTTTTCTTTTTTTTACTCGACCCGCCGCCCGGAATGGCGGCGATACGACCGGTTCTTTAACCGGACCGACTCTTCGCGGCGGTTCGGGTAACCTGCAATTTTGTCAATCGATGGATCTGTCATCGGATGAGGCAACAAATATTTTTCACGTTCTTTGAAGTCCGTGTAACGGTGGGAATTTGTTTTCGGTACGGCAAAACCACGTGTTGTGTGGAGGGGTCTATTAGCCCCTTGCACTGTTTCGCCCTTAATTATTTCCTTGATGCCACGAGATGATTCTGGTGTCCCGATTCCCAAATTTCGAAGATGGGCGATTTAAATTTTATTTCAATTTAATAGAAATAACTGGCAGCCGTATTTATTAAATCGTGGTTAAGTTAAATGTTATCCGACTCGTTGTTATAGGGGTTAAATTCATACGTTCGGATGATAGAGGATTTTCAAGTAGTTATATAATCGTATAGTCATCGAAGTTTTATTCGAAGGTCCATTACCCCAACATCGAAGTTCTATTATCTTCATACAGAAAGCCGATGCAGATGTGCAAGCACGGCGGCACTGCCAATAATAGGAGAGCGAAGGAAACGGGAGCGTTTACATATCGGAATGGATCAGGCGCGTCGCGAAGGATGGTGGCCGTCGCGCAGGCGTACAATTCCGGTCCCTAAATCGAGGAGTGCGAGCGTAATAAATGAAAGCTGATATCTTTTGATCTCGCCTCGAAAGCGGCGAAAACGCTCCGCGGCTCGAAGTGAACCGCCGGATAACCGCCCTCGTTGTCTCGGAAGCCGGGATTCCGAATGAAAGAACAGGGAAGTCGAGGACGGGCCCCCGCTTAGTTAGAAATTAATGCTTCATAACGAAATTCCATAATGCATAGGCGCCCCGTCGTCGGACGCGACGGTTTTCATAAACGCGAGGCGCGGCCGCGCGACAGATCCGCACGGGCCGCCGCGCCGCCGCTCGCAAAAGTGTGTAGCTTACCGTTTCATTAAGCCGCGTTTCCACCTCGCCGCTGCGTGTTTTGTGTGTAAGCATTCCGCGTTACGGGCAATTAGCCCGGCGAGGACATGCACGGGGCAGCGCGGCGTGGCCGAGGGAACGGGTTACGTGTCCGAATTAATATTATCAAGATACACTGGCCCGTCCGACCGGCGACCGCACGTACACTGCTGTAAGTATCGGACACCTCCGGATTTACACCATTATTTATCCACTGCGATATCGTGAATCGCGAAACTGCCTGCGCGACGCCGTCAGAATTCGAGAAATTATTTTCGGCGCACGCCTCGACGATTCTTCGCGGAAATTCGCAATTCCAGGGTCCACTCGACGGACACGTCCGCTGCCAACGTTCCTTTTATCGTTTCGCGAACGTTGATTGCTTCAAGATTCCACACACTACATTATCAGACGTTTTATAAATTACTAATAATCTATCGCTTAACCCCTTGCACTATAATAACGAGTCAGACTCGCGATGAAGATTCTACTAAATTAATAAATTATCAATTTCTTCTAAATCGAAATCAAATTTTTCTGTTATCAAAGTCTGGAAAGGGAAATAAATAATGAAGATAGAAGTAACGAAAATAATCTGGTCCAATTAAAGGAAATATTAAGGACAAATAAGTGCTAATAAATGCAACGTTAATGGAGTCATAGCGCAAGCGGTTAAAACAGTCGTCCGTGAAAATGTTAATTATTTCCGTTTTAGGTACAGCTCTATTCCCGCTGGATTTGCAGAGTGAATTTCAGCCGTTGCTGTTACATTATTTGATATTATGAGATTGAAACGTGTTTCCACGGAGGAAAACATTAGCTGTTTCGTTACCGGGTAGAGGGATGTACCCGCGAGTTGGTAGTTTGGACAGCAAACTCATGGTCGAAAATCCACGGTCGTCCGCGCTGTGCACACGTGTCGATGGGAGATGGAAACAATAGATACTGTTTCATTGAAAAGCTTCGATTTGTATAGACACGCTGGGCGAGCACAGGAGTCGCGCCGCTTTCAAAACATCGATGTTTTTCGGTTTAACTCCCACAGGTGCGGTAACCGTTCCCGTCAAAATGCAATTCCGTTGCATCAGATTATGTGGAACTATCGAAAGGGCGTGCTAAAACAATCCCAAACCCGGTATACGCGGCGCTTGTGTACATTCAAAAAGGGGTATATTTTCAAAGAGCAAATATGCTTTTTCGACCGACCCGCATCAACAACTATTAGGTTATCCGCCGCGGCTGCCTCGCCGGAAAAAAAAGCAGATTTAATCGATGCGATTTATCACCTGTCCACGGTTCTCCGTTTCACCGCGGTGTTTGATCATAATTTTCCCGGTGAAATACCGCCGATACACGGAGTCCGACCGCAACTCCCGCGAACAAAAATCACACGGCGATATTGCGCGCGGCTCATTTGAAAGCCTCGAGAGCTTTCCCTTTTTTTTTTTTTTTGTTAAAATTCACCGATTCGCATGAACGAATTCCGGCGTTATGCGACAACTGAGAACAGCGGCGGAACAGTCCGTCGAAAAATCTCGCGCGAAATTGTACATTTCCGAACGATTGCTCGGAGATGAAACAATTTTGCACGGGAACCGGCTTCTGGTTGCGATACAAAGTCGAGTCTTCCGTTTGCAACCAGCTAATAAAATTCGATCTACGACTTTTTTCTCGACGCTTTATTTCACGCCGAAGAACAAGCTATCGGTATCGAGGATCGAAAAAACCGACGTTACGATTTCCTGGAACTTTGCATTCACTAAGAACGTGCCGAGAATCGACCAAATTTTCTGTCAAAGTCCCCGTGCTTTACAACGCGGCGAGGCAAGGCGGTCCTTTTCTCATCAGGATTTTCGACCGAATAAAAACTGCACCGGCAAGCATTACATTAAACCCCGCGAACGCTCGACGAGCTCGGGCGAAATTCTTAGCAAGTCGGGCGCGACGATTCGCCGAAAAAAGAGAATCGCGCGGCGCGGGAACCGGGTCACGGGTGGGATTCGTCGCGTTCGACGAGCGGAGAAGCTGCGACCGATGAGCAGGATCGCGGAATAATGTCCGGACGGGTTAGAATTAAGAGGGCCGTCGGACAATGGACCGGCGAGGGGAACGAACAAATCAGAGAGCCATGATTCTTTCGGGTTTTCGCGGGCCGTTTGTTTCGTCGTCGCGTACGCGCGGAAAATATATTACGCGGTTGCGAGCAACGGCCATAGAGAAGAGCCGATTCGACGTTCGCGGAGCGCGCAACGCGGCCGTCGAAAAACCGCGCGCGGATTGCTGCAGCTTTTCACGGCCGCGATCCCTTTTTCACGATATTCACGGAGTTATTACCGCGTTGTTTGTCTTCCACGGCGCGGCGGCCGCGTTACGCAATAATTGTGCGGTCGCAGGCCACGGATAGAAGCTCGGTAGAACCGTAGAGAGCGAGAGAGATAGGGAGAGAGAGAGAGCAAGAGAGAGAGAGAGAGAGAGAGAGTTAGAATAGGGTGGGGAGGAAAAGGGAGCGATAGGGGTGGAAAGAGGGAGAGCGAGGCCGAGCTAAACCGACGCAGGTGGAAATCAATAGGAAGGTCGCCGTCGAACAATTCGCACGCTACTTCTATTGTCGCTACGTGCTCGCTGGACCGCCCGTATAAAATTTCATTGCGTGCTCCGTTAGGGGGAACGAGATAATGAAACCGAGCGTGCCCCCTCCCGCCCAAGCTGCGCCGCGCTCCGTCGCAATCCTGAACAGCAGCCTAACTTCTAATTGAATGCGACGCCTGCGAGCCGATAGAAGTCGATTGCTTTCCGATCCTGCACACCAGAACGCTCTGTTATGCCTCCCTTTGATGAACTCAAGATGTTTACGGCCCTCTCCTACTTTTACGGATGCAGCGCCTCGGTCTCTCAAATTTCCGTCGATCCTCCGCGAACGAAAACGCTCGCAGCCGTCTCTCTCTCTCGTTTCAACGACCTCTTTTTCCGTTTCGTCGATCACCGTGCGCGATAGTTGATCGTGCAGGCGCGTGCGGATTCCGCGACTAATTTACGGAAAATAGCGTCGCGTATATAGATTGGCGGGCGCGCGCGATCGAATGGAATTTTTAACCGAGCCCGCGCGGCTCTCCGCGCAGATATCGCATATTTCATGAAATTAATTTTCTCATGATTCCGTACACGTTCACCCGGTAATTAATTCATTCCATTGTCGCGGGTTTAACGCTCCGTAGTGATTAAACGAATTTAAAAGCGTAACACGTTCGTTAACAGGCGGGTTTCCCCGGGCAAACGTTGTATTTTGCTTGACACGTTCGCTTGACCGTCCCATGATCCGCGCGCGCGCGCGGCACCGGGGGTCCCAGGCACGATCCGCGTCGGCCCGCTTCGGTTGATTTCGCTTTCCGCGTTCGGCCAGCGCGCGATGACGCGTCGTCGAATGTTCCGCTTGCCGCTGGATGGTTTCATCCGCGGAACGAGTCGGCCAAATATTTCTATAAACAGGGCTCGCGAGACGAAACGGCGAAAGTCTGCCTCTGCGCAGCACCTCGGCGACGCGTGGCACTCGTTAGCAGGACAATGAGGGTTCGTTTCTTCGGCGACCGCACGCAGGTTGCCCCTTTATTTTGTTGTCCCGATAAAACTGGGTTAATGAACACCGTCGCGGAATCGTGTGGATCTTCTTTTGATTAAACGCCCTCGTGTTTGGGCGAGGGCTCGCGCCTCGCTGAAATTTTATTCGCGGGTACCGTCGCCTCGCCGCCGAGCGCCAGACTAATATTTACTTCGTTAGAAGACCGAGCAGTGTTTAAGCCAAATAAATAGCAAAACGCCGTGCAAACGCGTCCCAAACGTACCTAATCTGTTCTTGGCGAGCGAGAGAAAGAGAGAGACAGAGAGAGAGAGGGAGAGAGAGGTGTGTACCCGCGTGTCGGAGCACCGCGAATAATTCGCGGCCGTTTAACTTTCCGTCTTCGATCACTGTCAACTTGGAGGGAGGGGGGGGGGGGGGGGGAAATCGCAGCCGCGAACCCGGCCGGTTTGATAACAGTTCGCGATTGCCGGGCCGGGGAAAAGGACCGCGGTGGAGCCAAAGAGGCTCGCGCGGAACGACGCGTTAAAGCGAATTTAATGCAACAAGGAGCGCTCTTGCGCAGAGAGACGGCCGCGTTCGGATTTGCATTTTACGGGCTCGTTGAGATCGAGATAATGAAGTTGGCCCGCCGGACGTTCCGTCGAAGGCAAAAGTTCTTCGCAATTTCGCTTCTAATTGAACGCGGGCTCACGGCGGAGTCTATGTGCATTTAGACTTATCCCCTCGAGATTGCTGTCCATTCTGGAAAATCTCCTTTATGCCGACGTCGGCCGGAATAGAAGACTCTACACGCCGGACAGGCCAAGGCGGTATCGATGTCAGGAACGCGTCGCTGCATCCTAAGTAAAATCCATTCAAAGTGTCCTTGCCTGTAACCGACTCCAAGATCTCTACTGTAACTGATCGAATTTAATCGTCGCCACTTTTTTTACCATTGTGTCACGGTTCGACGATTAAACCGACACCAAACACGGTACACAATATACAAAACTGTTATCAAAGCTTTCGCGGGACAGTTATGGCAGAGAGATAATACTCCCTCGGTTTTAGACTCGCTTTTAACGTGGCGTTTCTCATTGAAACAACACGAAACACGCGGGAGTAATTACCATCGTAATTGTATCCTCTTCGGTGTTATTTTAATCAGAGACCGGTTACGTCCGCGTAGGATTCAGAGAAACAGGATACAGTTACGAATGACCCGGCAGCTGCAGACCGTACTTGTAAACGATCGCTTCCTCGGAACCGGAAATATTGGGCCGAGCTCGGCGAGCCGTTTTTGAGCCGGCCGAAACACGCTCCACGACGGCTGTAACGCCCCGGCTCCCTCTCTCTCTCCCTCTCTCTCTCTCCCTCTCTCTCTCTCTCTCTCCCTCTCTCTCTCTCTGCCATCATTTACATAAGTGTGGCAGGGCGAGCCGCGTCTTGTAATAAACACCCGCCCAGTTCCCGGAGTTTAACGATCAAAGTTCCCGGTCTGCATCGCAAGCAGAAGTAACAAGAAGACGTTCTATAAATGTTGATCGCCTTCGGTAATGCGCGGTGATGAACACGGGCAAACTAAACAGATTAGGCGAGACCCGGGATCCTTCGCGCCTTGTCTGAGCTGGTTAACTGGCAATCCCCCACGCCGGAACATCCTGAACCGTCTGCGATTTACCTATCCGCGAATCATTCGTTCTTCTTGGACGTGGGTTAGCTCGCCGCGCGTACGAATTTCATTTCGTTTTCGTTTTCGACCGATTTCGCGTTTTCGAGCTCGGCGTGCCGAACGAATTTATTTTCATTTAATTCAGTTATTTCGGGCGAGATCCTTTAAAGGCTCGCAGGTCCACGATATTATTCGCTTTAGTTGACGCTGGTCGAATAAAAGTGAAAAAAAATAATCGAACCGAAATTTAAGATAAAATCAAAACCAGAATTTAACCTAAAAGTAAAACGAAAATTTAAATTAAAATTTAAACCAAAATTTAAACCAAAATTAAAACCAAAATTTAAACTAAAATTAATGAAATGAAATGCTTTACCTGACGATTAATAAATATTAGGAAACAGCTTTCCGTTATAGAAATATTAGATATCGGTGTTCAACATGTTAATAGCAGTAATGGATCGGAAAATTCTGATACGCGTGTCTTTCAAATCCCGATCACAAAAAGACGGTCCCCGGATCATTGTTCGGTGGCCGAGCTATCATTCGTTTCCACGGGGTACGCGGAGAGGAGTATACGTGAAATCGGGCATTCAATTTTATAGTTAAGTCCTCCTTGATATCCCTTTACAATGGAAAATTTTACTGCG